>NC_091243.1:9284161-9379110 GCF_040958095.1 Procambarus clarkii | reverse complement strand
GGTCGGCATTCAATCCCCGACCATCCATGTGGTTAGGCACCATTCCATCCACCCCCGTCCCATCCCAAATCCTTATCTGACGCCTTACAAGTGCTATTTAATCGTAATGGCTTGGCACTTTCCCCAGAACACCCGAAGGCCTCTGATTGCGACAGCTGGTTGTTGGTCTGATCGGTGCTAAAGGGACCGCAGGGCGCTTCGCCTCATTGTTGACAAATGTTTGCGAGGGTAGTCTCTGCCTCTGCTGTCACTCTCTGAAATTATTACTAATCAGGTGCAATGATTCGAATCTTTGTACAAGTGTCAAGAGCAAATCGTGGGAGAGGTTCATGAAGTGACTGATCTGTCTAGTTCCAGACGAATACCAGAAGCCAAGTGAGCAATTGGTAGCCATTCAGGCGAAAGAGCAGCAACCGTGTCTCCCGCTTAGCGCCTTCTGATAGATCGAGCACCGAGCCCTACCAATCAGAGTCAAGATCTCATTCTGCGCCTCTCATTGGTTCCCCCGCGTTACGTCACGGGCTGACGGAAGTGACGTCAGAACCCTCGGTGAGCGCCATCTTTAATCATCTTTATATATACATTTATTCGAATATAAATCAAAACACTCTCACACGGTCACCATACTGGTACGATGAACCGAGAAGCTGTACCAGGACATGTAGCTAATATTGACTCAAATGTGAACTGATAGTTTATACTTATTTCTCAAATCGTGAAATGATTGACGGTCGGAAATGAGTTTACGGGTTAAAGATTTTTATTTTTGGTGATTCTCCAAGCAAGGAAATTTCAGGCATTTTTCCCTCGGATGTTATAATTGAATTGAAGGAAGAAAAATTGAAGAGATGATGAAAGAGAGTGTGAGGGGAGGAGAGTGGAAGGGGGAGAAGTTGGGGAGAGAGGGAGAGAAGTAGAGATGGAGGGAGTGAGTGGCAGAATAAGGAAAGAAGGAAGGTTAGGTTAGGCATTGGATTAATTTTACTCTCTCTCTCTCTCTTTCTCTCTCTCTCTCCCTCTCTCTCTCTCTCTCTCTCTCTCTCTCTCTCTCTCTCTCTCTCTCTCTCTCTCTCTCTCTCTCTCTCTCCTCTCTCTCTCCTCTCTCTGTCTCTCTCTCTCTCTCTGTCTCTCTCTCTCTCTCTGTCTCTCTCTCTCTCTCTCTCTCTCTCTCTCTCTCTCTCTCTCTCTCTCTCTCTCTCTCTCTCTCTCTCTCTCTCTCTTTCTCTCTCTCTCTCTCTCTCTCTCTCTCTCTCTCTCTCTCTCTCTCTCTCTCTCTCTCTTTCTCTCTCTCTCTCTCTCTCTCTCTCTCTCTCTCTCTCTCTCTCTCTCTCTCTCTCTCTCTCTCTCTCTCTCTCTCTCTCTCTCTCTGTCTCTCTCTCTCTCTGTCTCTGTCTCTCTCTCTCCCTCCGTCGTAACGGAAGCTCGCCAGGATAATCAGTATGCTGGATAGTTTTTTCTCTCTGCTGTGCCTCTTCCTCCTTTTGTTATGCAAATCGTCCTTCTCTCTGTCTGTGCATTTTCGGCCTTTTACGGCATTTCTGACGATGTTATTTCTCATTCTTTCTCTTATTCACTTTAACCATTTTTCAATCACTATGCTTTTCTTATTTTATATATTATTATTATTATTCATTCATTTTCATTTCCTCTTCTCTGTTCGGTCAAACCTTCACTATTTATAATAATAATAATAATAATAATGTTTATTCAGGTAAAAGTACATACATACAAGATGAGTTACAAACATAATGTTAGATTTATAGATTGAGCTAATACATACTATGCCTAAAGCCACTAATACGGATAGCGTTTCTGGCATTAAATATGACTCCCTCTCTTTTTACCTCCTTTTCTAAATTCCTTTACCATGCCCAACCACTTGGACTAGACGGTAGAGCGACGGTCTCGCTTCATGCAGGTCGGCGTTCAATCCCCGACCGTCCAAGTGGTTGGCCACCATTTCTTTTCCTCCGTTCCATCACAAATGATATTTGTGTGTAAAACGTTTCCACCTTAAAGTCAGGTAAAGACTAATTAAAAGAGTGATGAATTTATTTCATTTTTTTGTGAGTAATTTTTGATTTAGTCTTGAGGAGTGGAAACTGGTATTCCAAGACACATTTGTATATCCTAAGATGCTCAAGGGAGCACTTGCTGCAGCGAGCACTCATGATAGATTGTATGGTGTATGTGCATCTTGTGTATACTTCTTGTGAGGCATGTATACATCTCGTATATATATATAGCTGAGGAGTTATATTACTCTAAGGATGTATATGATCATATATTATATACCTGTAAGGAGATATATATACTCATCTAGTATATGCCTCTCATAGGGTATATTATCATATAATATATACACCCGAGCAGAGTGCTGAGGGTGACACTCCTAAGCAGACAAACACAGACAGACAGACAGACAGACAGACAGACAGACAGACAGACAGACAGACAGACAGACAGACAGACAGACAGACAGACAGACACACACACAGACAGACTGGAATGGCGAGACACAACCGAGCTTAAGAATGGGCACTAGAAAGAATTCCAGCTGTTTAAGGGACCATTCCCGACCTTAAAGGTGAAGTCAGATTCCAATTACATTGATGCGGATGGAGGAAGTCTTAGAGAAATATGGTACTTCGAGTCTGCTTTGATATTGGTAATTACAGTTTCTGAAGATCCAAGCAGCAGAAAGAGCACAATTATGGTATTGAAGACAGCGAGAATTGTAGTTAATTAAGATGACAAGTGGCTCCATCTATTGTTGCAAGGAACGTTCCAGGTTATGTCATTTGATCCTACGCCAAGAAGCAATGATACAAGAGTGTTTTTTTTTTGTTGCTGGAATTTATGCATAAAATACATCCGAGTAATAAATAAGCCAATGGAATGTATGAACAATTTCCAGTTAGTGATAAAGAACATTTTGTTAGCAATTTCCGTCAATGTTCCAGCCATTAGATGAAAACTGATTCCAGCCACTGCGTGAACTGGACATTTTCCTCCACTAGATGAAGAGGAAATTTCCAGCCACTGGATGAAGGGACCATTTCCAGCCACTGGGTGAAGGGACCATTTCCAGCCACTGGATGAAGGGACTATTTCCAGCCAGTGGGTGAAGGGACCATTTCCAGCCACTGGATGAAGGGACCATTTCCAGCCACTGGATGAAGGGACCATTTCCAGCCACTGGGTGAAGGGACCATTTCCAGCCACTGGGTGAAGGGACCATTTCCAGCCAAGGGTGAAGGGACCATTTCCAGCCACTGGGTGAAGGGACCATTTCCAGCCAAGGGTGAAGGGACCATTTCCAGCCACTGGGTGAAGGGACCATTTCCAGCCACTGGGTGAAGGGACCATTTCCAGCCAAGGGTGAAGGGACCATTTCCAGCCAATAGGTGAAGGGACCATTTCCAGCCACTGGGTGAAGGGACCATTTCCAGCCAAGGGTGAAGGGACCATTTCCAGCCACTGGGTGAAGGGACCATTTCCAGCCAATAGGTGAAGGGACCATTTCCAGCCAAGGGTGAAGGGACCATTTCCAGCCAAGGGTGAAGGGACCATTTCCAGCCAATAGGTGAAGGGACCATTTCCAGCCAAGGGTGAAGGGACCATTTCCAGCCAATAGGTGAAGGGACCATTTCCAGCCAATGGACGAACACGACATTTCCAGTCAATGAAATGATAACAATGTCTCTAGCATGAAGCAGAGAAGGTGGAGGCCTGATCAACCGCGCTGGAAGCAACGCGGTTGATCAGGCCTTTTGATCAGGCCGCAATTGGTTTATTGCGGCCATTTCCAGTTACACATGACTGAATATGTTCCAGGCTTCCGGGAACAAGGTGGGGGAGGCTCTTGTGATGTTGAGGAGGAAATCTGTTGTCTGTGATCTAATAACACAGGACAGATGCTTCCAGTCTATACCAATAATTAATTGTAAGATTAATTGGATCTGGTTGTAGAGTGCGTTGAGGTTGTGTAGTGTGTGTTGGGGTGCTATGGTGTGTGTGTTTAGGTGCTGTAGAGGGTATTGAGGAGTAAGATAGTGTTGAGGTGCTATATAGTTTCTTGAGCTTTTGTAAAATGTTTTGGGGAGATGTAGATAGTGTTGAGGTGATGCAGAGTGTGTTTCAAAGTGTTTTGAGAATACACAGAGCGTTTTGGGGCGTTTTAGAGTGTGTTGGGGTGATACAAAGTGTGATGTTGGCCACGAAGTCATTCTCATTCGAAGTGATTCACTGGAAGCTACTATTGGAGGCACTGTAGAAGGCCACAATCATCCCTGGGGAAGGGTACCCCACCAAGCCACTCTTGAAGGAGGGGGTGAAAGCCACAACCCCCCCCCCCTCTAGAAACACATCAAGCCACTCCTCGTTTTCCAATTCACTATTCAGCATTTCCAGGGGTTCGAGTCTCGCCATTAAAACATTTCCTTCCTCAGATACTGCTGTCTCAGCGAGTACATTATTAACATGTTTGTGATTCATTGTTTTCCCGGTGATAATTACTCATAATAAATGAGTAATTAATTACTCATAATAATGTTTGAGTCATTCCTATTTTGAATATTCTCTAAGAGTTACTTGCTCAGATATCCCATTTGCGGGTATTTCACGTAACTGTAGTTTTATAACACATGTTGCAGACGTGTTTAGACATGTCTCATACAAGTTTGAGACAGGTTTTAGGCATGTTTCAAGACCTGGCTGAGACTCGGTACAGACGTGTTCAACACTTGTTACAACCATGGTCGTGCTCTCACTACACACCTGTAAGTCTAGGATATTCCATTTCATGCATCCCACGTCCATGCTGGTATTGCATTTGCAAGCATTTAGCTTGCATGTTGACCAAACCACACACTTGAAAGTGAAGGGACGACGACGTTTCGGTCTCAAGTCGATTGTGAGAATGGTCCAGGACGGACCGAAACGTCGTCGTCCCTTCACCTTCTAGTGTGTGGTTTGGATAACATATTTCAGCCACGTTATTGTGACTCCTCGTCTGTAATTAACTTGCATATAATTCCTCTTGTCGGGGGACAGGCAGCTTGTACTTAGGCTTATATCTAGGTCCCTACCTTCCCCCCCCCCCTCATGGTCAACTTTACTGTCCTGCCACAGGATGCTACCCACAACAGCTGCCTAAGTCTGCATGGGGGGTTTCCTGTTTTACGACTGGGTGCACAGAGGTACATGAATGAAAGGAAACGCAACTAAACTTTTCTGTCTCGCTTGGGAATACAGTATTCCACTACCAGACATTCCACTTCCAGTCATTCCACTCCCAGACATTCCACTCCCAGACATTCCACTCCCAGTCATTCCACTCCCAGACATTCCATTCCCAGTTATTCCACTCCCAGACATTCCACTCCCAGACATTCCACTCCCAGACATTCCATTCCCAGACATTCCACTCCCAGACATTCCACTCCCAGACATTCCACTACCAGACATTCCACTTCCAGACATTCCACTCCCAGACATTCCACTCCCAGACATTCCAGCTCCAGACATTCCACTCCCAGACATTCCACTCCCAGACATTCCACACCCAGTCATTCCACTCCCATACATTCCATTCCCAGTCATTCCACTCCCAGACATTCCACTCCCAGACATTCCACTCCCAGACATTCCACTCCCAGACATTCCACTCCCAGACTTTCCACTCCCAGTCATTCCACTCCCAGACATTCCACTCCCAGACATTCCACTCCCAGACTTTCCACTCCCAGTCATTCCACTCCCAGACATTCCACTACCAGACATTCCACTCCCAGACATTCCACTCCCAAACATTCCACTCCCAGTCATTCCACTCCCAGACATTCCACTCCCAGACTTTCCACTCCCAGTCATTCCACTCCCAGACATTCCACTCCCAGACATTCCACTCCCAGACTTTCCACTCCCAGTCATTCCACTACCAGACATTCCACTCCCAGACATTCCACTACCAGACTTTCCACTCCCAGTCATTCCACTCCCAGACATTCCACTCCCAGACATTCCACTCCCAGACTTTCCACTCCCAGTCATTCCACTACCAGACATTCCACTACCAGACATTCCTCTTCCAGACATTCCACTCTCAGTCATTCCACTCCCAGACATTCCACTACCAGACATTCCACTACCAGACATTCCACTCCCAGTCATTCCACTCCCAGACATTCCACTACCAGACATTCCACTCCCAGACATTCCACTACCAGACATTCCACTACCAGACATTCCACTCCCAGTCATTCCACTCCCAGACATTCCACTCCCAGACATTCCACTCCCAGACATTCCACTACCAGACATTCCACCACCAGACATTCCACCACCAGACATTCCACTACCAGACATTCCACTACCAGACATTCCACTACCAGACATTCCACTTCCAGACATTCCACCACCAGACATTCCACTCCCAGACATTCCACTCCCAGACATTCCACTCCCAGACATTCCACTCCCAGACATTCCACTCCCAGACATTCCACCACCAGACATTCCACCACCAGACATTCCACTCCCAGACATTCCACTCCCAGACATTCCACTCCCAGACATTCCACTCTCAGACATTCCACTCCCAGACATTCCACTCCCAGACATTCCACTCCCAGACATTCCACCACCAGACATTCCACTCCCAGACATTCCACTCCCAGACATTCCACTACCAGACATTCCACTTCCAGACATTCCACTACCAGACATTCCACTCCCAGTCATTCCACTCCCAAACATTCCACTACCAGTCATTCCACTCCCAGTCATTCCACTCCCAGACATTCCACTCCCAGACATTCCACTCCTAGACATTCCACTCCCAGACATTCCACTACCAGACATTCCTCTCCCAGTCATTCCACTCCCAGACATTCCACTCCTAGACATTCCACTCCCAGACATTCCACTACCAGACATTCCACTCCCAGTCTTTCCACTCCCAGACATTCCACTACCAGACATTCCACTCCCAGTCTTTCCACTCCCAGACATTCCACTACCAGACATTCCACTACCAGACATTCCACTTCCAGACATTCCACTCCCAGACATTCCACTCCCAGACATTCCACTCCCAGACATTCCACCTCCATATACACACCTAGCGTCATACATTAAAGAGTGAAATACTCAAATTTCTTATACTACCAGAGTGAGAGAGAGAACAGGTCAGTCAGCCACTTCATTTGAATTAAGAGCTAATTAGCGAGCCTTTTCTAACGAGGCAATTGGGACATAGTAGAATATAAAGAATTTGTAGTGAATATAGGCGTAAGACCGCTTGATTCACGAGTAAGGCTGGCCCCAGAGAGAGAGAGAGCGAGAGAGAGAGAGAGAGAGAGAGAGAGAGAGAGAGAGAGAGAGAGAGAGAGAGAGAGAGAGAGAGAGAGAGAGAGAGACAGAGACACATTCAAGCACTGACGAAGAGCTGTATAAATATACATTATTATTATTATTATTATTAAAGACTGGACTGTGAGAGGTGACTTTAGCTCAAGAAACTAGGAGAGAAAACCCAACGTTTGTGTGTGAACGTATTTTATTATTTTATTATCATTTTATACATTAGTTACATGGTATACATATACATAAGATATATGGTATACATATACAAAAGTTACATGTTATACATATACATAAAATATATGGTATACATATACATAAGATATATGGTATACATATACATAAAATAACAATACAGTTTGGACTGGTTGAGGGAGGAAGTGGGGTGTGATGGAGAAGGATGGAGGGAGTGGTGGTGGTGATGGTGGTGATGGTGGTAGTGATGGTGGTGGTGACGGAGGGTTTCACTATACTATAGTTCAAGAGTAATTGAAGTAATGGTGGTAATTGTGGTGGAGAATGGTGGTTGTCGTGTATTGTGGCACACACACACACACACACACACACACACACACACACACACACACACACACACACACACACACACACACACACACACACACACACACACAGGGTTTGGCAACACAGTGTCAACATGTCATCTGTATATTAAATCCTCAGCAATACACAGGATATATTTGCCTGGCACTCGCTGGCACTAATTTTAACTTGAGTTTTCAGTTTCCGAAGGTTGACATTTCCGGCCAACATGCGACTGCTCGCTTTTTGATTTGATTTTTTTTTTAACGAGATGAATATCTTTTTTTTTTATTTAGATGAGTGTTGCAAATATGAGGAAATTATGTGATAAAGTCTGGGTGGCAGTTGTCGCCAGGGGTCGAGGTGTGAGTGTCATGTGTTGAGGACAGTGCCATGTGTTGGGTGACACAGTGCCACGTATAGAGGCCTGAGTGCCACCAGGGAACACCGCAACACAACACCTTACCACCGGAACAGGCAGGAGCAACACCCACACCTGTGTATATAAAGAAACACTCTCAGATCTCAATACAGTAAACACCATTTGATGCACCTGTTTCTGATCCTCCCTGCGGTTCCATTTCCGATTTCACTTTCCTGGAATTGGAGAAGATGGGTCTTCTAGAATGGAATAATTTGCCAAACTGCCTCCGGGTGCTTTTCTTTCCATTGTGAATGGTCGTTAAGGACCATCAAAGCTGTCTATCCTTACCTGGCCACGGCTGCGGGAGCTGGTGGGTGGGTAAAAACATGGAAATAAATCCACCAGGAAAGACTAAATCCATCAGGGAAAATAGATCCACCGGCCTCAAAGGGTAAATCCCCTAAAAAAAATATGTGTCAGTTCGTCTGGTCAGAACAGTGGCTAACGAACCTTTTATGTGTTTCCTCGACTCACCCTAACACCCTTCCCTGACACACTACCCCAACACCCTTCTTCGACACCTCATCCTATAACACCCTTCCCTGACACACTACTCCAAGAAGACATTTAATATATTTTACTCTCCCATCACCCTTAAAGCACCATAGATGCACTTCACACACACCCTAACTGCTCTTCCAACACCACCCTAGCTCCACTTCCCTACACCACCCTAGCTCCACTTCCCCACACCACCCTAGCTCCACTTCCCCACACCACCCTAGCTCCACTTCCCCACACCACCCTAGCTCCACTTCCCCCACCACCCTAACTACCCTTCCCCCCACCACCCTAGCTCCACTTCCCCACACCACCCTAGCTCCACTTCCCCACACCACTCTAGCTCCACTTCCCCACACCACCCTAGCTCCACTTCCCCACACCACTCTAGCTCCACTTCCCCACACCACCCTAGCTCCACTTCCCCACACCACTCTAGCTCCACTTCCCCATACCACCCTAGTTCCACTTCCCCACACCACTCTAGCTCCACTTCCCCACACCACCCTAGCTCCACTTCCCCACACCACTCTAGCTCCACTTCCCCACACCACCCTAGCTCCACTTCCCCACACCACTCTAGCTCCACTTCCCCACACCACCCTAGCTCCACTTCCCCACACCACCCTAGCTCCACTTCCCCACACCACCCTAGCTCCACTTCCCCACACCACTCTAGCTCCACTTCCCCACACCACCCTAGCTCCACTTCCCCCACCACCCTAACTACCCTTCCCCCCACCACCCTAGCTACCCTTCCCCCCACCACCCTAGCTCCACTTCCCCCACCACCCTAACTACCCTTCCCCCCACCACCCTAGCTCCACTTCCCCACACCACCCTAGCTCCACTTCCCCACACCACCCTAGCTCCACTTCCCCACACCACCCTAGCTCCACTTCCCCCACCACCCTAACTACCCTTCCCCACACCACCCTAGCTCCACTTCCCCTACCTTCAGAGGGAGCTTCTCCTTTACTTGTTCCATTAAAGGTACTCCATGAGTAGAGGACGATGTTCAGTCTGTAGACTTGTGGAGGCATTATCTTCCCTGGTCGTGGAGACTCAGTCCAGCCAACACCACCTCCACCAGGTGTCATCAACTATTTACCTGTCCACTTACGAAACCTGTAGATCTTTACTCAAATATTGCAGCTTAGTATGTTTTTATTAATAAAAAAATCAGTGCGGTTATCCCTGATAATGTGGTATCTCTGACAGCATGGTATTCCTATATATATGTTGAGTTCACAAAGTAGTTTATTGGTTAAAACAACTACTTGTCTAAAAGGTCGGGGTGTTGTGGGTTGTTAAAGTTGAGCATGTTGTTGTGGATCGTCTTGTGCATCACGATATCTAATCTGTACAGCAGATGACACTTGATCACAAAATTTGCAGAAATTTGCAAAATTTGCCCCTACACACACACACACACACACACACACTCACACACACTCCACACACACACACACACACACACACACACTCACACTCACACACACACACACACTCACACACACACACACACACACACACACACACACACACACACACACACTCACACACACACACACACACACTCACACTCACACACACACACACACACACACACACACACACACACACGCACCATCCTTCTCCCCCAACCATATATGTCCTGCACTGTAATATATTTGTACACCCTGCCTTACAAACAAATATATACAAACATCAATGTACCTAAAGAGCTCAGATAAACCAACACAAAAAACACCCCATGGACTTTATATATATATATATATATATATATATATATATATATATATATATATATATATATATATATATATATATATATACAAGATCCACATAATTCGCCTTTGAAAGCTTGAAGGTACAAACGTTATGCTATATTACAAAACCTATACTGGAATACTTAACACAACGAGAACTGATGGGTTATAGAGGGACTCAGATCATAGTGATTATACGTGCAAGTACAGACAGACACACAGACACAAACACAGAGTCCATCATCTTGTTAGAAATTTTCTTCTCCTATCATGCCTGCTGCTGCTTCCCCTATAGGTTATACTGGCCAGGTGGCCCTCTAGAAGGCGCCATCTGTCGACGCGAGTGAACAGGGCCGCCAGCCACTTGAACACCCGAAGACAGAGCCCTTGACAAGTGGTTATGCCAACGACTAACGACTCTGCCATCCAGGTACGCGGCCCTTCGAAGATCCAGCTCGGTACAGCCTGCCAAACGGCCCCAATCCAAGCCTTGGCTAAATTCCTGCAACTGGCCAACGCGACGGTCAAAATCTTCCAGGAAGCGGCCGTCGCGGCCATCCAAGAGGAGGCGGAGGAAGTCAAAGAGGAAGACATAGTGACGCTGCGGCAGGTGGCGGTGCAGGTGGCGAGGCAGGAGGCGGCCAGCAGGTACAGGTGTTGGGTGAAGCAGGTGTGGCAGGTGGCGGAGGCGTTGGAGGCAGGTGTGGCCGAGCTGCTGGTCTCCGGCAAGGCGTCGTGTTGCATCGCTGCAGAGTTCTCCCCTGTTGACCAGACAACACGCTTGTCAGCTGGGTTGACAGCGGGTGGACAAGGCTGGGATAACAGGGGGGTGACAAGGCTGGGATAACAGGGTAGACAAGGCTGGGATAACAGGGGGGTGACAAGGCTGGGATAACAGGGTAGACAAGGCTGGGATAACAGGGGGTAGACAAGGCTGGGATAACGAGATAGACAAGGCTGGGATAACGAGATAGACAAGGCTGGGATAACGAGATAGACAAGGCTGGGATAACAGGAGGTAGACAAGGTTGACAGCGGGTGGACAAGGCTGGGATAACAGGGAGTAGACAAGGCTGGGATAACAGGGTAGACAAGGCTGGGATAAAGAGATAGACAAGGCTCGGATAACAGGAGGTAGACAAGGCTGGGATAACGAGTTAGACAAGGCTGGGATAACGAGTTAGACAAGGCTGGGATAACAGGAGGTAGACAAGGCTGGGATAACAGGAGGTAGACAAGGCTGGGATAACGGGGTAGACAAGGCTGGGATAACGAGGTAAACAAGGCTGGGATAACAGGGGGGATAGACAAGGCTAGGATAACAGAGGGTAAACAAGGCTAGGATAACAGGGTGGTGGACGTGAGCTAGGATAACTGGGTAGACCAGGAAAGGATAATGAGGGTAGACAAGGCTAGAATGACAGGGAGGAGAATGTGAGCTAAGATAATAGGGGTAGACATGACTAGGATAACAGGAGACGTAGACAAGGCTAGAAAAACAGGGGGAAGACAAGGTTAAAATAACATGCTTGTAGATATAAGTTAGATTAACAAGGATATGATGTGAGTTAGGATAACATGGTAATTAGCCAGGATAACATGATAACGATAACAGGATAACATGAAACGAATATAAGCTAAAATTACAGCAGATAAACTTATCAATGATATTTTTAGGATAACTTATCGAAAGCTAACACAAACAGAAACAAAAAACCTGAAATAGAGGTTGTATTATAAAATTCTAGGATAACATAGGATTAGCAATAGCCAGGCTTACATAAAATTGATTATTTAATTAAACAATAAAATGAGATTCGATATCTTATGCGGGATTAATAAGCTGTAATCCTGCTCTAACATGTGATTAGATATCACGTGCTGGATAACTGAGTTGTTAACCTGCTCTTGGATAGCAGAGGTTATCCTAAAGAAACAGGTCATGAAATTCATATTATGACTCGGATTATATCTTTTACTCTAATTTTAGAATAGAAAGAATAACAGCACCTCTCTCTCTCTCTCTCTCTCTCTCTCTCTCTCTCTCTCTCTCTCTCTCTCTCTCTCTCTCTCTCTCTCTCTCTCTCTCTCATATATAAAATCTTTTTAAATTTGAAATTTTTACTGCACAATTTTGTAGTCTATTGCACAGAAATTGTTTCGAAAAGCCAAAAAATAATAAATCAGTGGAAAGAACCATTCTTTGGGTCCAATCAAATTCATTATTACCGAACCAGGACCTGTCAAACCTAATAATCTCAGCTGGTGATTGATGGCAACTCCTCACTACACAACACAAACATGATATATGATTTATGAGAGAGAGAGAGAGAGAGAGAGAGAGAGAGAGAGAGAGAGAGAGAGAGAGAGAGAGAGAGAGAGAGAGAGAGAGAGATTTCAAACATTATATAAACATTTTGCCACAAAGGGGGGAGAAAATTAAAACAATATACACATTTTGTTCTAAGAGAAGGAAAATGTGAAGTTTAATGTGGGGAAAAATGAGAAAAAAAGGCTGAAATGGGTCTTTGATGACGATGGTGAGACACATTTTACCACTCCCCCCCCCCACTCTCCTCCCCACCCCCCTACCTTTAAGACCTTAACCACCACTGTCTGGTAATGTGAAGAATCATTAAAGTGCAATTACAAGACGTCTGGCATTGTCTCAGTGAGTGTGTGCACTCCTCAGAAACATTTAATGTTGCGGAAGTTGATAGTAGTGTTGCTTTATGGTTGCATTGGTGGGGAGGGGGGAGGGGTCATGTCTTTGGTGGGTCAGGGTCATGTTGGGTGTGTGTGTGTGAGGTGACCTGGCTCCTCCTTCTTGTGTGAGGTGACCTGGCTTCTTCTTCTTGTGTGAGGTGACCTGGCTCCTTCTTCTTGTGTGAGGTGACCTGGCTCCTCCTTCTTGTGTGAGGTGACCTGGCTCCTCCTTCCTGTGTGAGGTGACCTGGCTCCTTGTTCCTGTGTGAGGTGACCTGGCTCCTCCTCCTTCCTGTGTGAGGTGACCTGGCTCCTCCTCCTTCCTGTGTGAGGTGACCTGGCTCCTCCTCCTTCCTGTGTGAGGTGACCTGGCTCCTCCTCCTTCCTGTGTGAGGTGACCTGGCTCCTCCTCCTTCCTGTGTGAGGTGACCTGGCTCCTCCTCCTTCCTGTGTGAGGTGACCTGGCTCCTCTTCCCTGTGTGAGGTGACCTGGCTCCTCCTCCCTGTGTGAGGTGACCTGGCTCCTCCTTCTCCCTGTGTGAGGTGACCTGGCTCCTCCTTCTCCCTGTGTGAGGTAAACTGGCTCCTCCCTGTGTGAGGTGACCTGGCTCCTCCCTGTGTGAGGTGACCTGGCTCCTCCCTGTCTGAGGTGACCTGGCTCCTCCCTGTGTGAGGTGACCTGGCTCCTCCCTCCCCACCAACATTCCCCCACCACCCCCTTCCCCCTCCCCCAAAACACAACAGCAAAAGCAAATGAAAAACATCATCATCCCCTGAAATGGATTCTGGCCTCACATAATACTAAAAAGTTTCATATAAATGAGGACAGGCGTAAATATGTCCTCAGTAAATTGTGCTGTAAGTGACGTAATAATATGTGAGGAAAAATAGAGAGATATATCTCATGCTCTGTTTGAGTTTTTTTCTGATTTTTATTTTTATACAATCAGGGAGAATGAATTTATTATGGAGTGTCCTGTAGTTATTGTGAGGTGGGTGGTGGAGGGGTGTTGTGGTCAGCCGCTTGTCTCCGTGTCTGTCTGTCTGTCTGTCTGTCTGTCTGTCTGTCTGTCTGTCTGTCTGTCTGTCTGTCTTCGTCTCACTCATCGGTGTTGCTAGTGAAACTGCGAAGTTAGAGCTGCCATCCTACATCAGCTGACAGTCATGGCATTGATAGCATGAAGCTGGAGTCAGGTGTGTGCCAGAGCCTTCATGTGGTCACTCCGGTGTTGAGGTCTCTGATATATTGACCAGTTCAGCCATACTGGGCCGTGACTTGAGACGTTGTGAACAATATTCAGATAAGTAGGGGGGGAGGGGGGAGGGGGGGGGGAAGGGTACCCAAGAGAGGAGTACATACTCAAGAGGGCAGCAAACTTGCGCTTCATACAAGTTTTTGTTTCAACTTGGGTCAAGAAGGTATGAAAAAGCAACTTAGGGGCGGTAAGTTTCTTGGCTGCCTTGCTTGCTTGATGCAACTCTTGGCTCATCATGGTAACTGAACAATTAAAACTTCATCTCCCTCAAGATGTCAACCCTCATCACCGAGCACAAGATTATCAAATCTTAAGATTATCAAATCTTAAGATTATTAAATCTTAAGCTCATCAAATCACAAATTATCGCCTCTCTCTCTCTCTCTCTCTCTCTCTCTCTCTCTCTCTCTCTCTCTCTCTCTCTCTCTCTCTCTCTCTCTCTCTCTCTCTCTCTCTCTGAATTTTTAATCACACTGTGTTGCAAATTGTTTCTGCACCACCCTCATTTCTGCCCTAACAATTGACATTCAATAGATTTTTTTTTAAATTAAACGTTGCCATGCGTCACGTGGAGAGGGGGGAGGTTATGGGGGGAGGGGGGGTTATGGGGGGGAGGGGGGGCTGTGTCCGAGAGATTTAATTACCACCGGAAGTCGTTTACTAAATATTGCAGTGATTTACACCTCCCACGGTGATGGATGACCGCTGGGGGGGGGGGGGATGTGATTGATTGTGAGGGGGGGGGGAGGTTGTCTTGTCATTTTGTTATATACATTTTTGTTTTGTGTTGTTGTCTTGCTTATTAACCGTCCCTGGTTCTTGATTTGATTGCTTCTTAAGTCATCTTTATTAAAGTCTTTATTAGAGTTAATATATGGTTTCTCCCACACTCTGTCTACCTTCCTAGGGCCCTCCTCCTTCTATCCCAGGGCCCACCATTCCTTCTTCCAGGGCCCACCATTCCTTCTTCCAGGGCCCACCATTCCTTATTTCCAGGTCCCACCATGCCTTATTTCCAGGTCCCACCATGCCTTATTTCCAGGTCCCACCATGCCTTATTTCCAGGGCCCACCATTCCTTATTTCCAGGGCCCACCATTCCTTATTTCCAGGGCCCACCATTCCTTATTTCCAGAGGCCCACCATTTCCCCTCCCAGGCCCATCTCAAACGTCTCACTCTCCTTTCCCAGACTCGTCTCTCCCTCTCCCCCCTCCCGTCCCCTCTCACCTGCGAGGACGTGGACGGCCACGGTGTCGCTGGTGTGGTTGGCGTACCAGCAGGAGTAGAGGCCGGAGTCGGAGGGGGCGGCGTCGGCCACGTACAGACGGCTCCTGATGTATCCGGCTCCTGGGTCCCCCTTCATGCTGGGGGGGGGGAGAGAGCGGGAGGGTGAGGCAGGGCTTGGGGGGAGAGAGAGAGAGAGAGAGAGAGAGAGAGAGAGAGAGAGAGAGAGAGAGAGAGAGAGAGAGAGAGAATAGTAGTAGTAGTAGTAGGCATCCATCAGTCTCAGGAGACTATGGAGTTGCGCTCTGGTTGTCGGTCTGGAGTGGCCTCTCCAGGGCGCAAAGCCAGGGTAGGTTGATTCGGGGGAGAAGCTGTTACCCATGCAGCAGGTCCCTCGAATAATAATAACTGGACTCGAAATCAAAACAAAGTTTTCCTCAGCTCGTCTGTTTGTTCAGTCCTAACACCTGCAACACCTCACAGGTATTAGAACATATCCTCATCTTTGTGTGAGAGGGTATATATACACATCTAGGGCATCATTAATGAGGAAAGTGCTAAACTAGTCTAGGTGGGTAGTAAAAGCCACCTCCATCCATAAATTAAACCGTATATTTGATAGAATAAATTTAAGCCAGGAGTCATTGTATTACAAGATTGGGGTCCAAGAGCTGAAGTTTCATCCTGTATGTACAAATAAGAACAAGTACTCGGGGAGCTCACACACACACACTTACTGCCTCCAAAAATTATTGTTGCATATTATTATTGTTAATTTTTTTTTCCATACAAATAAATTTCCCTTATGTTAAATTTTTTCCCCCGCACTAAATACAACCCGTTCTCGCACTTTCGTATAGTCAATATTGACTTATTAAATACGTGCATATGTGACATACTAATTTATTGTGAATATTTTAGTTTACCTTGAAAAGCTTCATAAAAAACACCGACCTTACCTAACCTTCTTAGTATGTTAAGATAAGCATCTTATTGCTTCTTAATTACAGTTATTAGTTAACCTATTAGGTATAGGTTAAGTAATAATTGTAATTACGAAGCAATAAGATGCTTATCTTAACATACTAAGAAGGTTAGGTAAGGTCGGTGTTTTTTTTTAAGCTTTTCAAGGTAAACTAAAATATTCACAATAAATTAGTATGTCACATATGCACGTATTTAATAAGTCAATATTGACTGTAAGAAAGTGCGAAAACGGGTTGCTAAATAACACAAGTAAGTTGCTATAGGGAAAGTTTTGAGTCTAGAATTGTGGTAACCTGTAACACAAACAATGTTTGATATCGTGGTAAAGCTTAAGACTGGTTTATTTTCATCTTATTATTTCTGTTTTCTTTAGTTTGGTATAAATATTGTATGACGTTTAAATTGGTATCCTTAGACGACAAATAGGTTATCTTAGACGATAACCTTACACTTAAGAGTATGGTAAGGGTGATTATCATCAGACAGCGCTAAACCAGCTTCGCCAACCTCACTACATAATACCACATGGATCATTGGGGCTCGAACGCCGACCTGTAAGAATCAAGTACTTAGCAGTAGGATTACCTGCACATCTCCAACATTTCTGGATCTAATGACACCTACACCCGATGTTGCTCCTGGAGGCGCGTAGACTAGTAGGTGAGTAACGTGAAGGGGTCAGAGAACTCACCTGATGCCGCCCCTGGAGGTGTTGTAGGTGAGGACGGTGGTTCCCCTGCGCCAGGTGACCGGGCCGTGGGGAAAGGGCACCTGCTCGATCAGACACATGAGCTCAATCATGCTCCCGCTCTTATAATGCTTCTCCAGCACCTCAGTTCCCCTCTCGTCCACCAGGCGTGCTCGTGGCGCTGCGGGGTGGGACCAGGTCGGGTTAGTAGTCTCTCTCTCTCTCTCTCTCTCTCTCTCTCTCTCTCTCTCTCTCTCTCTCTCTCTCTCTCTCTCTCTCTCTCTCTCTCTCTCTCTCTCTCTCTCTCTCTCTCTCTCTGGAGACAAATTTGCATAATGTTTTGTGTGACGAAGCTGCTTCTTTCTATTTACCTGCTGGGTAGCCCGAGTGTGGTTTGTGGGGGTGAGGGAGATATGGAGTGAGGGAGATTATGTGGTGAGGGGGATATGGGGTGAGGGAGATTATGTGGTGAGGGGGATATGGAGTGAGGGAGATTATGTGGTGTGGGGAATATGGAGTGAGGGAGATTATGTGGTGAGGGGGATATGGGGTGAGGGAGATTATGTGGTGAGGGGGATATGGAGTGAGGGGCATTATGTGGTGAGGGGGATATGGAGTGAGGGAGATTATGTGGTGAGGGGGATATGGGGTGAGGGAGATTATGTGGTGAGGGGGATATGGAGTGAGGGAGATTATGTGGTGTGTGGGGAATATGGAGTGAGGGAGATTATGTGGTGTGGGGAATATGGAGTGAGGGAGATTATGTGGTGTGGGGAATATGGAGTGAGGGAGATTATGTGGTGAGGGAGATATGGAGTGAGGGAGATTATGTGGTGAGGGGGATATGGGGTGAGGGAGATTATGTGGTGAGGGGGATATGGAGTGAGGGAGATTATGTGGTGTGGGGAATATGGAGTGAGGGAGATTATGTGGTGTGGGGAATATGGAGTGAGGGAGATTATGTGGTGTGGGGAATATGGAGTGAGGGAGATTATGTGGTGAGGGAGATATGGAGTGAGGGAGATTATGTGGTGAGGGGGATATGGGGTGAGGGAGATTATGTGGTGAGGGGGATATGGAGTGAGGGAGATTATGTGGTGTGGGGAATATGGAGTGAGGGAGATTATGTGGTGTGGGGAATATGGAGTGAGGGAGATTATGTGGTGTGGGGAATATGGAGTGAGGGAGATTATGTGGTGAGGGAGATATGGAGTGAGGGAGATTATGTGGTGTGGGGAATATGGAGTGAGGGAGATTATGTGGTGAGGGAGATATGGAGTGAGGGAGATTATGTGGTGTGGGGAATATGGAGTGAGGGAGATTATGTGGTGTGGGGAATATGGAGTGAGGGAGATTATGTGGTGAGGGAGATATGGAGTGAGGGAGATTATGTGGTGTGGGGAATATGGAGTGAGGGAGATTATGTGGTGAGGGAGATATGGAGTGAGGGAGATTATGTGGTGAGGGGGATATGGAGTGAGGGAGATTATGTGGTGAGGGGAATATGGAGTGAGGGAGATATTGAATCAGAGAGGCATAACATGTATATACCATTAAAACTTATACAACACATTTCCATGCATGCTGTACCATACATAATTCCATATACTAGACCGATGTACCACAATGCTGGAACGTGCAGCACCGGCATGGAATCCGCACCATGAAAAGGGATATGATCACAACATACAAAATACTGAGAAGAATAGACAAGGTGACAAGGACAGTCTCTTAAAACTGAGAGGACAAGAGGACACAAGCAAAAGCTGGAAACACAAATGAGGCGAAGAAATATGAGGAAATACTCGTACCTTGTTCAGGTGTCAACAGTTATGTGTGTTGAACTGAAAGAAGAAGTTGAGTAAGTCGCCTCCATCCTCAGACTTGAGGCCAGATACGACACAAAACTCCACATCAAGAAAGTTAAATTATAACGCAACATTTACAACAAGGCTGTGGTGGACGGGGGTAGAAGGAGCTAAACCTCACTTCCTGGCACCAACCACCACCACCACCACCATCATTATCAGCACCACTATCACCATCACCTCCATCACTAACACAACCACCATCACCACCACCACCACTATCACCACTACCACCATCACCACCATCACCACAACCACCACCACCACTATCACCACTACCACCATCACCACCACCACGACCACCACCACCACCACCACCCCCACCACCACCACCATCACCCCAACCCCCACCACCACCACCATCACCCCCACAACAACAACCACCACCATCACCCCCACCACAACAACCACCACCACCACCAACACCACCCCCAGCACCGTCGAAAATATTACCAATAAAACACACTGATCCTGGGGCGTTATCACCACCTCTGCAGTCATCAACAGTGATATAAATGACCCCTCCCCCCTTCCCACCCCCTCCCCCCTTCCCACCCCCTCCCCCCTTCCCACCCCCTCCCCCCCCACAAGTGTCGTTTACCCCCCCCCCCTCCCGAACCAC
Organism: Procambarus clarkii; assembly: GCF_040958095.1. Classification (NCBI taxonomy): domain Eukaryota; kingdom Metazoa; phylum Arthropoda; class Malacostraca; order Decapoda; family Cambaridae; genus Procambarus; species Procambarus clarkii. The sequence continues at coordinate 9,359,156 of NC_091243.1, read as the reverse complement.
CCCCAACACCAGTACTAACAAGCCACCAGACGCTCCCCTTTCCGGTCTTCTCCACTGGTGACCAAGACCTCGACCTCACGTGGAACCTCTTACACGCCGATACAGACACAGTCGACCTCCCTCACAGTCACGGACTTAGACCCACTGGAGTCCTGCTGCCCGTACTGTCACGTACTGTTAGTACGTGACAGTCCCCGTGACCTCCTGTCACGTACCCGCCTCTGACTGCAGAATGGTGCGAAACGTGTTAAACGTGTTGCTTTCAGACGGAAAGACCCGGGGTTCGAAGCCTCTTCTCTCTCTCTGAGAGGTATATATCCCGCTTCTCGGGGTATATACACTGAGAGTATACTTTCTGATTGGTCAGTAAGCTGTAATTGGTGAGCTTAATGACCCTCCGGCGATCAATAGACCTTAGGCCCAACACCAAACCTGTTGCCAGGAAGCCCTTCTTGGTCTTAACGTGCCCGTCCGCTCTCTACCAATCCCGATTAACACAGTCTCCCTCACTCATGACGTCATCACATCCTCGACCAATCACACTTCATCGCATGCGACAAGATACCGCCCTCACAAATGACGTCACCACACCGTCTGCCAATCCTGCACCAGAAGGCACCTGCTATTGATGACGTCAGGAGCCACTTACCAATGACGTTGAGGGTGATGGCGAGGGTCATTGGAGGCTCAGTGGCCAGCTGGCAGCGGTACTGTCCTTGGTCGTCCAGCTGTGCGTCGCGAATCACCAGCTGCCACTGCTGCCACCTGTCGCCCGCTGCCTGCACCAGCGAGTACCTGCACACATACACACACACAGACTTGTATAGTTACCATGTGTTATGTGTGATGTTGGGGAGAGAGAGAGAGGGAGAGAGAGAGAGAAAGAGAGAGAGAGAGAGAGGGAGAGAGAGAGAGGGAGAGAGAGAGAGAGAGAGAGAGAGAGAGAGAGAGAGAGAGAGAGAGGGGGGGGGGGGGGGTAGGAGCGTCTCTTCCTGTATTTGGTTTGCAAGAGAATATTAAAAAATAAATAATATTCGCCTTCCTCAGTTAATTATTAACATTAAAACTGGATCTCTTTAATAACATATTAAATGATTAAATGTTAAATAACCATTGGTAGTGTATGATAAATAAATGATGGGTATATAAGGCAGATATATATATATATATATATATATATATATATATATATATATATATATATATATATATATATATATATATATATATATATATATATATATATATATATTTGGTTCAATATACATTGGTGTTGCTTCGTATGGGCCAATAGGACTTCTGTAGTTGCTTTAATATTTATCATATTATGTATAGCCTGCTGACTTTGCTTGCTGGGAGTGTTGTATATCAAGGGTATGACCCAGCGTCGGGTCGCCTGGTCGCCGCGGGGCAGAAGAATTTTATCGAGACTCCTCTAAAATTTATCGGTAATAATGTATCTGTTTTTTGGTGGAAATATTCGAACTCCCAGGTCCAGGAAATCTGGAAATTGGGGAACGATGCTTTTGGCGTACGTCCGTCCAGTTAATACGGTGAAAAGAGAGAGAGGCGGACTCGCTTTTTACAGGGTCGGCGTTCGTTTACCCCCTTCCTCGTATCCCAGCTCTTTGGTCTCTTATCCCAGCTCTTTGCTTTCATATCCCAGCTCCTTGGTTTCATATCTCAGATCTTTGCTTTCATATCCCAGCTCCTTGGTTTCATATCTCAGATCTTTCCTTTCATATCCCAGCTCCTTGCTTTTATATCCCAGCTCCTTGTCCTTGTATCCCAGTTCCTTGTCCTTATATCCCAGCTCCTTGTCTTCATGCCCCAGGTCATTGTCTTCATATCCCAGCTTGGTGTTATCATATCCTAAAGCCTTGTACACATACCCCCACTGGACAGTACGGTATCTGTGGCGTTACAAGCACACATGCCGTGGTGGGAGGGTAGTGTTGCTGCCCACCAGTGTTGCTGCCCATCAGTGTTGCTGTCCACCAGTGTTGCTGGGAAGTGGGAAGAGGAAAGTGAGAGGCGGCAAGGTGAGAGGGGAGTGAGAGGTGAAGCTGGCTTAAGAAGATGGACAGCTTCTTTCATTACTGTCACCCCCCTCGATAATCTTCATGTTGTCGTGGTTTTGTGGCTGCTCTCTCTCTCTCTCTCTCTCTCTCTCTCTCTCTCTCTCTCTCTCTCTCTCTCTCTCTCTCTCTCTCTCTCTCTCTCTCTCTCTCTCTCTCTCTCATTCCTTGGTCATGGAGTTATGGTAATTCCCAGCATCATCACCATCTGTCATATGCTCCCCCTCCTTCTCCATTTTTATCTCATCTCCTCCTCTTTCCTCTCCCCCTCCTCCTCCTCCTCCCCCTCCTCCTACACCTGCCACAATCGTCGTCTCCTTTATTCCCTCTCTTCTTCCAATATCTTCATGGACCATTTAGCTGCCTTTCCCAATTCTCTTTCATTGGCGACTTTGACAGCTTTAGCTTCCGGCTCTCTGTGTGTCTTATGATCAACTGTCTCTCTGCTTGTCGGTGTCTGTGTCTGTCTGCTTGTCTCTCACTGTCTGTGTCTGTCCGTCTGTGTCTCTGTCTCTGTCTGTCTGTCTGTCTGGATGTCCGTCTGTGTGTTTCTCTCCCTCTCTCTCTCTCTCTCTCTCTCTCTCTCTCTCTCTCTCTCTCTCTCTCTCTCTCTCTCTCTCTCTCTCTCTCTCTCTCTCTCTCTCTCTTTCTCTCTCTCTCTCTCTCTCTCTGTCTGAAGCTGAATCAGCTGAAATACTGAAACAGATAAATGTCTTTGGGAATAAAAACTACGACGTCATCAGTATTTCTTAATCTCTTAAAAATTAAGTGTGATTGTTGTATTTTTCTGAATTTTGTATTGCATAAGTCGATTTATAATGCAAAATCAAAAGTTGTCTGGTGGGGTCACTTTGGCAACGTGCTACGCCATACTCGTTTTAATGTGGTCGACCCTGACCCACTCATGTTGGGCACGTACCCCACAGCAAGTAATGTGCAAAATTAGGTGGGACTAGCCTCAAGCGTCTTGCTCTCCAGTCTCCGATAAATAGACCTTTTATTTTGCAAAAATAGATACTTTAGTACAACTGGAACCGTTTTTTTGACTTTATCAAACTTACAGATAACAAATGTTGATTACTTACTACAGCATTAAATATATATGTATTAAAACAAATCCAAAGAGGGAATTCAGAAACTCATATGTAACCTACGTAAGACCATTCCTCGTGTATGCAGCGCTGACATGACCGTAGGCGTAAAAAGCTAGTAGAGTGGGCTACAGTGTAAGGGCGCCGAGAAAACCACGATGAAAATTAAGAGGCACAGTGTCAGCGCCTTAACTGATCAATGGCTGGAATGGCAAGGCTGGGGAGCTAATATGCGACCCCTCAGACACGCGTAGGTGAGTACATCCAGGCGAGTACACACGCAGAAATATTCGGTAATAGAAACAGCTTGAGTTGCCCGGCCCTTAGTTCTCCGAGCAGAAAATTGCAATCAGAATACCAGGGATGGACAAGGAGCAGGATTTATAGTTATATTTTCGGTGAGAGAGAGAGTGAGAGAGAGAGAGAGAGAGAGAGAGAGAGAGAGAGAGAGAGAGAGAGAGAGCGAGAGAGAGCGAGAGAGAGCGAGAGAGAGAGCGAGAGAGAGAGAGAGAACGAGAGAGAGAGAGCGAGAGAGCGAGAGAGAGAGCGACAGAGAGAGCGACAGAGAGAGCGACAGAGAGAGAGAGAGAGAGAGAGAGAGAGAGAGAGAGAGAGAGAGAGAGAGAGAGAGAGAGAGCGAGAGAGAGAGAGAGAGAGAGAACTCTGCAAAGGTTTCAAGTTTGTTGGCAACATCCGGTGCTTAAAAACGGTATTAGTTCCCCCAATATCACTGCTGGGTACGGAGCTATAAGCTGAGGCCGTCACTGCTGGGCACGGAGCCAGAAGAAGGCGAAAGTAGATTTGGTTTAGTTCATTCATTATGCCCGCCATACCCGGGGTGTGGGCGGAGGCGGGCGAGGGTCAGAGAGGCACACACACTGGGCTCAGAGACTGATGGAGGAAGAGCAAATGTTTCAGGCACTTACATCACCGCCAACACTCACCCTCCCCCACAGAGACGTCGACTGAGAACAGCTGAGCCACGATTCATCAAGTATTTACGCAACTACTTACGAAACCTGTACATCTTCGCTCACTCTTGGCGGCTTTCGCTACATTTATTAAGCAGCTTATTAGCTAGAAAGAACCAAGAGGTTGTTTATAACAATAATAAACATATTCTCAGGTCGAAAAGCTGTTGAATGAGTTTGTTTTCACTTAATCATTAACGAAATGTTTTCGCGTATTCTATGGGGGTTTTACCATATAGAATGGGGGGATAGAAGTGCTTTCACTCACGGGGGGAGTGGGGTTATGTTTCTATTCGGGTAGGTATTCTCATTTCATGCCTCTGGGGGTCTTTGTGGAGAGAGGAGCTCCCTCTCTCCTTCTCCCTCTCCCTCTCTCCCTCTCCCTCTCCCTCTCCCTCTCCCTCCCTCTCCCTCTCCTCTCCTCTCTCCCTCTCCCTCTCTCTCTCTCCCTCTCCCTCTCCCTTGATGGTTCCAGAGCGTCTCTCACAGCTGAACGCGCCAAGCTCTTACGATAATTAACGAAGAGAAACATATATCCTGTAATTGCAAAGTAACTATATGTCTTACCAGGTCTGCAAAGTAGTTGTGAAGTAATATTTTCTATCAAGATGAAGATGAGGCCTTCGTGGCCTCATGTGCACACCTGCACTTGCTTCCTGGCGTTCTCAGTGTCTGTCTAACTGTTTTTACTGCCTGTAAGTTCGCATTTTTGTCTGGGGCTTCTCCACACCAAGTTATGGCTGCCTCCCTGTCTTCCCCCTCTCTGTCTGTCTCTGTCTCTGTCTCTCTCTGTCTATCTCTGTCTCTGTCTCACTCTGTCTATCTCTGTCTCTGTCTCTCTCTGTCTCTCTCTGTCTCTGTCTATCTCTGTCTCTCTGTCTATTTATGTCTCTCTCTGTCTCTGTCTATCTCTGTCTCTGTCTATCTCTGTCTCTCTCTGTCTCTGTCTCTCTCTGTCTCTGTCTATCTCTGTCTCTCTCTGTCTCTGTCTCTCTCTGTCTATTTATGTCTCTGTCTCTCTCTGTCTCTCTCTCTCTCTCTCTCTCTCTCTCTCTCTCTCTCTCTCTCTCTCTCTCTCTCTCTCTCTCTCTCTCTCTCTCTCTCTCTCTCTCTCTCCCTCCCTCCCATTCCACCAGTAAGATTTACTCTCACCCTGGGAGCGGAAGGGAGAGTAGCAGGAACTTCTCGCCGGTGCTCCCAGAGCCTGGAGATAAAGCATTAATGAGGGTCCACTTCTTTCCCCCAAAGTTGCGATACATGCACAAAAAATTCGCCGGCGTCTTGAGGAAGAAAAACTTTAATTAAGCCAAAAGGAAGACTGAAATATAATTCTCTTCCTGGTGAGTGCATATACTTTGTGGACCACTTGAGTGCTTTCGTTATACTCTGACGAGGCGGTGGGATGATAATAGTGGGATTTTGGAGAAAGCATTATGTAGTAGGATGATAATATTTACATTTGGGCGAAGGCGTTTTGGGATGGAGAGACGACGACGTTTCGGTCCGTCGTGGACCGTTATCAAGTGGTGTGTGTGTGTCGATAATGGTCCAGGACGGACCGAAACGTCGTCGTCCCTTCACCTTCTAGTGTGTTGTCTGGACAACATCTCTTGCTTTCAGTTATAAGAGAAAAAAGGGTAATGCACTGTGATCACCATTAATACGAGTGGTGGTGGTGGGTACAACCAGTGGGATGTCTGGCCCCATGGTCATACTGCTTGTTACGTGTCAACACGTGACGTGGGTGTATTCTCAACACGTGACGTGGGTGTATTCTCATCACGTGACGTGGGTGTATTCTCTACACGTGACGTGGGTGTATTCTCTACACGTGACGTGGGTGTATTCTCTACACGTGACGTGGGTGTATTCTCAACACGTGACGTGGGTGTATTCTCATCACGTGACGTGGGTGTATTCTCATCACGTGACGTGGGTGTATTCTCTACACGTGACGTGGGTGTATTCTCATCACGTGACGTGGGTGTATTCTCTACACGTGACGTGGGTGTATTCTCTACACGTGACGTGGGTGTATTCTCTACACGTGACGTGGGTGTATTCTCAACACGTGACGTGGGTGTATTCTCTACACGTGACGTGGGTGTATTCTCATCACGTGACGTGGGTGTATTCTCATCACGTGACGTGGGTGTATTCAGCCCTGAAGCAGCTTCAAAAAACTTCAATACAACAGGAAAACAGTTCAAGAATACTTTATACGTCAGGAAATAACTGAAAGCACTTCAATACAGCACTAAATTAGCTAAGAAAGACACACTTATATACAGGAAAAACCCAGCATAGATCTACTTATTGCCGTGGTGTGCAAGATCCCTGGTTTTGAGTACTATTGAGAGAGAGAGAGAGAGAGAGAGAGAGAGAGAGAGAGAGAGAGACCTAGTCGACCCCGGATAACGTCAGGTACGCTCACATATATATATATATATCTTTATCCTTAAGTATCTTTTCCATTAAGCCAGCACATATTCCTATACATAATTATGCAAATGTACGTCATCCCATCCTTCTTGTGATCTCAAATCTATTTCATGTTTTGCCATCTGATGAAGATATTCGGATCCCTTGACGGTTCGAACTTTCTTGCTGCTTGGCTTTCCTCTGCTCCCTCTTAACTCTCCCCTTGAACCAGGGTTCTTAACCTTTTTCTCGATTATAGACCTACAATGGACTACCTAATCTGCCCCCCCCCTATAACCCCTCATCGCCAGACTGTCAGAATTCTGATCTTCGTCACCAGTTAGATGCGAGTGGGACTTCAGGAGATGTCAGTGTCTCTTGACATCTCTTGACATCTTTGTAAGTTGATTGCTATAGGATCTAGTCAGATTCAATCCGTATTAATAACGGTGATGGTTGATTATAATGAAATGACAAATTTTTGTGTTTTGCATTGTTCAGAGTCCCTATACCCATATTGTTTGGTTCTCATGCCCCCTATTGATTGGTTCCCATATCCTTCTTGTTTGCTTCCTATAACCCCCTAATCGGTATGGATACCCCTGGATAAGATCCCATCATCTAAAGGGATTACGAGTAAGGCTCTTTCCTCTTATCCATACTCACCCTTCTTCCTCCTCTTAGGCAATACTCCCAAACATACTCCCACACACTCAACATACTCCCACACACTCAACATACTCCCACACACTCAACATACTCTCACACACTCAACATACTCCCACACACTCAACATACTCCCACACAATCAACATACTCCCACACACACACTCATTAACATACTCCCACAGACACACCCAAGCTCATCTTGACATGTAATCTCAGATTCTAATTGATTTCGAAGGCAGAACATTAATCAGAATCTACTTTAGTGACACCTAATGATTCCCAGAGTTTCTGTTGTTTAGAACACAGAACACTCGGTGATCGAAGTTCAAACGAATTAACATCACTCTTGTGTTAAATTAACATCAATCAACATCAACTATTCTCCCCAATTATTATTATAACATGACATATAAAATCAAATTAAAGAAACAAATCAGTCAGGTGAGCAGTTGGAGCCAATCATATATATATATATATATATATATATATATATATATATATATATATATATATATATATATATATATATATATATATATATATATATGATGTTTATTGCCATTCATCAACTTGTACACCTCTAATATATCACCACTAATTTTTCACCTTATGTTAGTATTCTTTGCTTTCTTTATTCAGAGTAGACATTTAGCGAAACATATAAAAGGCTGTAGTAGTATGATAAGAAGTAAAAAATTCCAGTTAAATACATGAACTCAAAACAAAAATCGATGTAATGGAAATATATTTCATGAACAGCAAAGATTTAGAGAAGAGAGAGGTAAATACTCATCACAAATTTCTATCTCTCTACATTGAAAAATTCGAAGGCACATTATACAATCAATTCTTTTAAATCTTTATTAAAAAATCATATTCCATCAGACATACAATTTTTACATTTAAAATTGTATATAGGGAGCTTTTAAATTTCATATATATATATATATATATATATATATATATATATATATATATATATATATATATATATATATATATATATGATTGTTTACGGTGCCAGCGTCCTATGGATTTAGAGATACAAATATATGGTTCAGTTGGTGATTTTATCTACCAGTGCAGTCATGATTAAAATAAAAATATTGGGCAAATGGTCATTAATCCGGGAGCCTCACTCATCCTCCCCCCCCCCTCTATCCCTCCCCCCCTTCTATCCCTCCCCCCCCCTCCTCTATCCCTTCCCCCCCCCCCTCTCATCTGGCTCATGAATTTAAAACACTACAAACACACAACTCACAATGGGTCACGTTTGAACAATTCGCGAAAAGCGAGGAGTTTTATTCTCATATTCGAAGTTCACCTCTCTTAACAGCCCGTCCTCATAATAGTTCGTCCTCATAACTGGTCGTCCTCATAACAGGCCGTCCTCGTAACAGCCCGTCCTCATAACTGGCCGTCCTCATAACTGGCCGTCCTCATAACTGGACGTCCTCATAACTGGCCGTCCTCATAACTGGACGTCCTCATAACAGCCTGTCCTCATAACTGGTCGTCCTCATAACTGGCCGTCCTCATAACTGGCCGTCCTCATAACTGGCCGTCCTCATAACAGCCTGTCCTCATAACTGGCCGTCCTCATAACAGCCTGTCCTCATAACTGGCCGTCCTCATAACAGCCTGTCCTCATAACTGGCCGTCCTCATAACTGGCAGTCCTCATAACTGGCCGTCCTCATAACAGCCTGTCCTCATAACTGGCCGTCCTCATAACTGGCCGTCCTCATAACAGCCTGTCCTCATAACTGGTCGTCCTCATAACTGGCCGTCCTCATAACTGGCCGTCCTCATAACTGGCCGTCCTCATAACAGCCTGTCCTCATAACTGGCCGTCCTCATAACAGCCTGTCCTCATAACTGGCCGTCCTCATAACAGCCTGTCCTCATAACTGGCCGTCCTCATAACTGGCCGTCCTCATAACAGCCTGTCCTCATAACTGGCCGTCCTCATAACTGGCCGTCCTCATAACAGCCTGTCCTCATAACTGGTCGTCCTCATAACTGGCCGTCCTCATAACTGGCCGTCCTCATAACTGGCCGTCCTCATAACAGCCTGTCCTCATAACTGGCCGTCCTCATAACAGCCTGTCCTCATAACTGGCCGTCCTCATAACAGCCTGTCCACATAACTGGCCGTCCTCATAACTGGCCGTCCTCATAACAGCCTGTCCTCATAACTGGCCGTCCTCATAACTGGCCGTCCTCATAACTGGCCGTCCTCGTAACAGCCTGTCCTCATAACTGGCCGTCCTCATAACTGGCCGTCCTCATAACAGCCTGTCCTCATAACTGGCCGTCCTCATAACAGCCTGTCCTCATAACTGGCCGTCCTCATAACTGGCCGTCCTCATAACAGCCTGTCCTCATAACTGGCCGTCCTCATAACAGCCTGTCCTCATAACTGGCCGTCCTCATAACAGCCTGTCCTCATAACTGGCCGTCCTCATAACTGGCCGTCCTCATAACAGCCTGTCCTCATAACTGGCCGTCCTCATAACTGGCCGTCCTCATAACTGGCCGTCCTCATAACAGCCTGTCCTCATAACTGGCCGTCCTCATAACTGGCCGTCCTCATAACAGCCTGTCCTCATAACTGGCCGTCCTCATAACTGGCCGTCCTCATAACAGCCTGTCCTCATAACTGGCCGTCCTCATAACTGGCCGTCCTCATAACTGGCCGTCCTCATAACAGCCTGTCCTCATAACTGGCCGTCCTCATAACTGGCCGTCCTCATAACTGGCCGTCCTCATAACAGCCTGTCCTCATAACTGGCCGTCCTCATAACTGGCCGTCCTCATAACTGGCCGTCCTCATAACAGCCTGTCCTCATAACTGGCCGTCCTCATAACTGGCCGTCCTCATAACTGGCCGTCCTCATAACACCTCATAATATCCCATCCTCACAAATAAGTATTCGTTAATCTAGCCGCCAAAGCCTGCTGCTAATGGCTGAAAATCCCTTTAAACACGACTCACATCTGATGACGTTCGAACATTTCTCGATCTGTCCTTCGCTGGTGACCCCCCTGTTCGAATCCCACCTCCAACAATGCTTCACACCCAAGTACTACAAACACATATAATTCCCAACAGAACCTAAACACCTAACCTAACCCCGGCCTATAGCTATACACACAAAATCTAATATGCACTACAAATTTCTTTTTATTTAAGAAAATACCAGTTTTGAATACATTAAATTTGGTGAATATGTGTTTGGGGTGGAGCGCCGCTTGGAAGAGCGAGGCTGGAGTATGAGATGCCTTTACACCTCTCAAGTGATTGATTACGTTCGAATTTTTTCTTAAAAAATGCTTTTGCTCGCTTCACGTTTTCTGCTTTTCTGCTCGCTGCACGTCTCTCAATTCTCGTCACCACGTGCTGTCAAGAGAGATGATTGCCAACAGGACTCGAGCATCTAATCTAAACTTAATTAATATACCCAATTTTAATATATAATATTAATTTATATATGTGAAAATGGCGATTTTGAATACACAGTGCAAGCATATAGTCTGAGGACGGGTTGGGGTCCACCACAGCCCAGGGGAGTATAGTCTGAGGACGGGTTGGGGTCCACCACAGCCCCGGGGGAGCATAGTCTGAGGACGGGTTGGGGTCCACCACAGCCCAGGGGGAGTATAGTCTGAGGACGGGTTGGGGTCCACCACAGCCCCGGGGGAGCATAGTCTGAGGACGGGTTGGGGTCCACCACAGCCCAGGGGGAGTATAGTCTGAGGACGGGTTGGGGTCCACCACAGCCCCGGGGGAGCATAGTCTGAGGACGGGTTGGGGTCCACCACAGCCCAGGGGGAGTATAGTCTGAGGACGGGTTGGGGTCCATCACAGCCCCGGGGGAGTATAGTCTGAGGACGGGTTGGGGTCCATCACAGCCCAGGGGGAGTATAGTCTGAGGACGGGTTGGGGTCCATCACAGCCCCGGGGGAGTATAGTCTGAGGACGGGTTGGGGTCCATCACAGCCCAGGGGGAGTATAGTCTGAGGACGGGTTGGGGTCCATCACAGCCCAGGGGGAGTATAGTCTGAGGACGGGTTGGGGTCCACCACGTGCATGGGACATAGTACCCCCCCCCCCCCAGCTTGGCGCCTTCTTTTGATAACAACTACACCTGCAGCTGGTCCCTGTTGATGCAACTCACCACCAGAGGACTCTCCCACAAGCCGCGGCCGGCTTCGAAAGCTCATTTGTGCAATTTTCCGTGTACGGTGTAATTGAAATCCGTCTTTTTCCCTTTTCCGAAGTATCTCTCTGGTTTGTCAGTAAGCTACTGTGATGATCTTAATAACTCTTCCGTGATTGAATGATGGTCTTAAGCTCAGCACTAAACCAAACATCTGGCTTATGCCACCTGCTCACTACACACGTGCTGAGCTGCTTCGTTACAGCTCCCTGACACACACCTGTGGCTCTAGCATCTACCCGTCCTCAACTGTGACTGCAGTATCTATCCATACCCTTGACTGTATCTCGTTACTATCAGCTGCTCCCTTGTAAACATTACAATCTCAGACACTACATACTCGAACGACAAGCTCATTGAAGTGCAAACTAATATTAATAACAGTAGTAAGCCCAAGAGAAACAACAGGCAAGAAGGGTCATTCAGTAAATTCAATTTTAATAATAAAAGGATAGACTGAGAGAAAATAAACAGGGAACTTACAAACATTTATTGAGAAACTGTTCTAAGTAATACAAATCCTACACAATGAATAGAAAAACTGACTTCTGCACCATGTGAAGTCTGTCTGAAATATGTTCCTTTGAGGAAAGCCAATAAGAGGTCCAACGTTGAAAGAGGACGCAGACGACACTACAAAAGAAGAAAACAAATAAGGGAAATGCTTAAGCAGACGCGACTTTCCATACAAAGAAGGAATAATTTAAACAGGGAGATTGAAGAATTCGAGCAGAGACTGAAGCATTCATATCAGATTGAAGAAAGGCAACTAGAACAGAAGCAATTCAAGAAATAAAGAAAAAAAACAAAATATTTATTCACATAATTGAAATCTTTCAAGTCCAGGGGACCCCATCACAATGTTTGTACTCTTCAAATCACTTATGCTGTCCCGTCTTGAGTACTGCTCAGTACTCACTTCCCCATTCAGAGTAGGAGAGATTGCTGACACAGAGGGAGTACAGAGAACATAGACGCGATAAAGCACGAAAATTATTGAAGACGAGTGAGATATCAAATAATATACACGTAGAAAATACTGGAGGGCCAGGTCCCAAATCTACACAGTAAAATAACAACATACTGGAGTGAACGATATGGAAGAAAGTGCTGAATAGAACCAGTGAAGAGCAGAGTTGTCATAGGTACAGAAAACACATCAGAGGTCCACGGTTGTTCAACACCCTCCCAGCGAGCATAAGAAATATTACCGGAACAACCGTGGACATCTTCAAGAGAAAACTAAGATAGTTTTATTCAAGTAGTGCCGGACCAACCGGCTGTGGTAGGTATATGGGCCTGCGGGCCGCTCCAAGCAACAGCCTAGTGGACCAAACTCTCAGAAGTCAAGCCTGGCCTCGGGCCGGGCTTGGGGAGTAGAAGAACTCCTTTGGCTCTAGCTTCTCTCTATGCTCTTACCTGTGGCTCTAGTTGGTATCTATGCACAACTATCGATGCAGCGGGGCTGGATAAGTAAGGTGGGTTGCTTGGGTTAGCACGTTTCTGGTTAGGCAGAACAGTTGCATTTTTAACGGAGTGTCAGACGCACCGTATTTGATAACCCTTCATTAAATAGCCATAAAAATAATGATTGATATCATTCATTTTACCGTGACTACAACTTCAATCAAAAAACAAAATATATATATATGATTGACACCTGTCATCCGTAAAATATACCAGAGAGACGTTACATCATCCAGAAATGACAGGTTGGATGACACTTGGCTTTCAGCCCGTAGTAAATCAGGCCAAAAGAATGATGGATGACCTGCCAGTATCATCCGTAAGGGAGAGGGGGAGGGGGGGGGACCGAGCGGTTCTGAATACCAATGGAATTACGAGCGGCAATAATGGTGAAGTTTGGAAGTAAATATCGCAAGCTGTAAGTGTCCAACTTTGGTCATAAGGTACTGTATGGACACACACACACACACACACGCACGCGCGTGCGGGCCTAACATACACCACCACTAACTTCTCTATCCAACTTATGGACCAAGTTACGAACCAACTTACCAAAACCAACTTATGGACCAACTTTCAAAACCAGGTGGAATATATAGAAATATATATATATATATATATATATATATATATATATATATATATATATATATATATATATAACTGAAAACTCACACCCCAGAAGTGACTCGAATTGTCCTGGGGACCATTCAGGCTTGTTCGCATTTGTGTTCCTCACGTGTGCCCCAAAGAATGAGGTGATTTGGTAAAATGCTATGCCCAAGATTACTATCCGAGTGCCGGCGGTGGGGTGGTTCAAATAGCCTCGGCTATCACCTCATTTTGTCCGGTCGTGATGGTCAAGTGGATTAAGGCGTCTTGTACATACCAGTTGCGTTGCTTCTGGGAGTATGGGTTCGAGTCACTTCTGGGGTGTGAGTTTTCAGTTGCATATTGTCCTGGGGACCATTCAGGCTTGTTCGCATATATATATATATATATATATATATATATATATATATATATATATATATATATATATATATATATATATATATATATATATATATATATATCCACTGTCACTGTCATATATTTATATTCAGAAGTTTTATTTGATTTTTTAACTTTTCATCTTTACGCTGAGAAGTATTGAGGGAGTTTTCCACAGTGAGGAAATTCCTCACAGTGAGGAAGTTCCTCACAGTGAGGAAGTTCCTCACAGTGAGGAAGCTCCTCAAAGTGAGGGAGCTCCTCACAGTGAGGGGAAGAAAGTATCGGTATCGTGTTTTGATCGTTAAGAAACTGGACCAGTAATGATCTCGTGAATGAAGCTCCGCAACTGCTTGTTAGGTCAGCAGCCTGAAGCACATGAGTGGAATATATTTGTAATATTCTAAGGTGTGAAGGAGTATACATACAATATTCCACGGTGTCAAGGAATAATTCTGTAATACAGTGTAGGAGACATACATATGTATACTGCCAATGTGTTAGAGACATAATCATGTATAATTCCAGGGTGTAGGGGAAATAAATTTGCAATTTTCCACTTTGACGTGAATATTTGTCACAATTATAGAGAGAAAGAATATAAGTCTAACCTTTTAACACACGAGAGAGCATTTCTGTACCACACTGAGGCCTAGGTAGGCCAAGGTAGGCTTGGGGAATTGGGGAGAATTGAGGGAGAGAAAGAAGGGAAGTGGATAAAATAGCATATGAATGAGGGGAGAGGAGGTGAGTTTGGATATGGAAAAGGGAAGGGAAGGGAAGGAGCTAGCATGGTGGAAAGGACAGGAGGGAGGGGGGATAGACAGTTCTGCCCCCCCCCCCCCCAGGATAGGTGAACAGTGACTCACCTGTGATCGTTAGAGTAGATGTGAGAGTCCCAGGTAAGCAGAACCAGCATGTCATCCACACTACGCAGCCACGACACCTGCGGCCCAGAGATAATTGCCTTGTTAGTGGATACCAGGAGATTCCAGGTGATACCAGAAGATACCAGGTGATACCAGAAGATACCAGGAGATACCAGGAGATACCAGAAGATACCAGGAGATACCAGAAGATACCAGGAGATACCAGGAGATACCAGGAGATACCAGGAGATACCAGAAGTTACCAGGAGATACCAGAGGATACCAGAGGATACCAGAGGATACCAGGAGATACCAGGAGATAGTACTCTTGTTATCGGATACTAAAGGGAGTAACTCCCTTGTTAGTATTAGTGTACAGTTGCTAAATGTTTGTGACATATGTGAGTCCTTTCTAGTCGAGTGTACATGGCAGGTGTGTACAACCCTGCAGAGTGTACATGGCAGGTGTGTACAACCCTGCAGAGTGTACATGGCAGGTGTGTACAACCCTGCAGAGTGTACATGTGTGTCACACTGCTGCTCTGCTTTAGGGCTAACCTCAGTACAGTCACCATCACTTAATTATGAGGGGTGAGGAAGCACTCATTAAATATTGGAGTGTGATGAGGGGGCATATTGTGTAATGTGTCCGGGTGTGAGGGAGTATTGTGTAATGTGTCCGGGTGTGAGGGAGTATTGTGTGATGTGTCCGGGTGTGAGGGAGTATTGTGTAATGTGTCCGGGTGTGAGGGAGTATTGTGTAATGTGTCCGGGTGTGAGGGAGTATTGTGTAATGTGTCCGGGTGTGAGGGAGTATTGTGTAATGTGTCGGTATGAGTTTGTGTTATCTGTGCATAGAGAACATCGATAGACTGTAACAAACAGAATGATTAATTACATCAATAGATTGTAGAGTACAATAATGGACAGTTAACTTCCCTAAAAAAAAAGCAACACAGTTATTAAGCTTTGAATAAAGAGCTATCAAGCTGCTTTCACTGCAGCGTGACATTAAATATATGCTTTAAATTTATGACCTTAGGGACGGCGTTCTGAGCGGTTTTGGGAATGTTTTATTGAACGTTCTGTAATAATACATAACCAGTCAAATATACAACACAAGTCATTTTGTTTATACATCTGCCTCATATTGTATGTCACCACGCTTGGTGTGTTGTCACATTACATGCGAGAGTGTGTTCTGCCGTCCAGTGAGCCTTATACACGCGTGGTACACTGAGGTGGTCACTTTACGTAAGTGTTCCTAATATTCACAGATCTTAAGGAACTGCATTAGTCAAGAGCAGGAGATAGACACCTTTTTGTAGAGAGTTAGCGAGCACTTGTTCGGTAGTGAAGACTCGAATTGGGACGTTGATGGTGGTGGTGGTGGTGGGTGGTGGGTGGTGGGTGGTGGTGAGGGTGGTGGGTGGTGGGTGGTGGTGGTGGGTGGTGGGTGGTGGTGGTGGGTGGTGGGTGGTGGGTGGTGGGTGGTGGGTGGTGGTGGTGGGTGGTGGGTGGTGGGTGGTGGTGAGGGTGGTGGGTGGTGGGTGGTGGGTGGTAGTGAGGGTGGTGGGTGGTGGTGAGGGTGGTGGGTGGTGGGTGGTGGGTGGTAGTGAGGGTGGTGGGTGGTGGTGAGGGTGGTGGGTGGTGGGCGGCAGGGGGGGGGGATGTCTGCTGATGTAAGCACCATGTTTGGTAGTGTGATCACGTCCAGGTAGCCATCCCATCGCCAGCAGTGCTATGTTAAGGCCTCTTAACATAGCACTGCTGGTAGTAGTGGTGGTGCTGGTAGTAGTGGTGGTGCTGGTAGTAGTGGTGGTGCTGGTAGTAGTGGTGGTGCTGGTAGTAGTGGTGGTGGTGGTAGTAGTGGTGGTGCTGGCAGTAGTGGTGGTGCTGGTAGTAGTGGTGGTGCTGGCAGTAGTGGTGGTGCTGGTAGTAGTGGTGGTGCTGGCAGTAGTGGTGGTGCTGGTAGTAGTGGTGGTGCTGGCAGTAGTGGTGGTGCTGGTAGTAGTGGTGGTGCTGGTAGTAGTGGTGGTGCTGGTAGTAGTGGTGGTGCTGGTAGTAGTGGTGGTGCTGGTAGTAGTGGTGGTGCTGGCAGTAGTGGTGGTGCTGGTAATAGTGGTGGTGCTGGTAGTAGTGGTGGTGCTGGCAGTAGTGGTGGTGCTGGTAGTAGTAATGGTGCTGGTAGTAGTGGTGGTGCTGGCAGTAGTGGTGGTGCTGGTAGTAGTGGTGGTGCTGGTAGTAGTGGTGGTGCTGGCAGTAGTGGTGGTGCTGGTAGTAGTAATGGTGCTGGTAGTAGTGGTGGTGCTGGCAGTAGTGGTGGTGCTGGTAGTAGTGGTGGTGCTGGCAGTAGTGGTGGTGCTGGTAGTAGTGGTGGTGCTGGTAGTAGTGGTGGTGCTGGCAGTAGTGGTGGTGCTGGTAGTAGTGGTGGTGCTGGTAGTAGTGGTGGTGCTGGCAGTAGTGGTGGTGCTGGTAGTAGTAATGGTGCTGGTAGTAGTGGTGGTGCTGGCAGTAGTGGTGGTGCTGGTAGTAGTGGTGGTGCTGGCAGTAGTGGTGGTGCTGGTAGTAGTGCTGGTAGTAGTGGTGGTGCTGGCAGTAGTGGTGGTGCTGGTAGTAGTGCTGGCAGTAGTGGTGGTGCTGGTAGTAGTGCTGGTAGTAGTGGTGGTGCTGGCAGTAGTGGTGGTGCTGGTAGTAGTGCTGGCAGTAGTGGTGGTGCTGGTAGTAGTGGTGGTGCTGGCAGTAGTGGTGGTGCTGGTAGTAGTGGTGGTGCTGGTAGTAGTGGTGGTGCTGGCAGTAGTGGTGGTGCTGGTAGTAGTGCTGGTAGTAGTGGTGGTGCTGGCAGTAGTGGTGGTGCTGGTAGTAGTGCTGGTAGTAGTGGTGGTGCTGGCAGTAGTGGTGGTGCTGGCAGTAGTGGTGGTGCTGGTAGTAGTGGTGGTGCTGGCAGTAGTGGTGGTGCTGGTAGTAGTAATGGTGCTGGTAGTAGTGGTGGTGCTGGCAGTAGTGGTGGTGCTGGTAGTAGTGGTGGTGCTGGTAGTAGTGGTGGTGCTGGTAGTAGTGGTGGTGCTGGCAGTAGTGGTGGTGCTGGTAGTAGTGGTGGCAGTAGTGGTGGTGCTGGCAGTAGTGGTGGTGCTGGTAGTAGTGGTGGTGCTGGTAGTAGTGGTGGTGCTGGTAGTAGTGGTGGTGCTGGTAGTAGTGGTGGTGCTGGCAGTAGTGGTGGTGCTGGTAGTAGTGCTGGCAGTAGTGGTGGTGCTGGCAGTAGTGGTGGTGCTGGTAGTAGTGGTGGTGCTGGTAGTAGTGGTGGTGCTGGTAGTAGTGGTGGTGCTGGTAGTAGTGGTGGTGCTGGCAGTAGTGGTGGTGCTGGCAGTAGTGGTGGTGCTGGCAGTAGTGGTGGTGCTGGTAGTAGTGCTGGTAGTAGTGGTGGTGCTGGCAGTAGTGGTGGTGCTGGTAGTAGTGCTGGTAGTAGTGGTGGTGCTGGCAGTAGTGGTGGTGCTGGCAGTAGTGGTGGTGCTGGCAGTAGTGGTGGTGCTGGTAGTAGTGCTGGTAGTAGTGGTGGTGCTGGCAGTAGTGGTGGTGCTGGTAGTAGTGCTGGTAGTAGTGGTGGTGCTGGCAGTAGTGGTGGTGCTGGTAGTAGTGGTGGTGCTGGCAGTAGTGGTGGTGCTGGTAGTAGTGCTGGTAGTAGTGGTGGTGCTGGCAGTAGTGGTGGTGCTGGTAGTAGTGGTGGTGCTGGCAGTAGTGGTGGTGCTGGTAGTAGTGGTGGTGCTGGCTAGTAGTGGTGGTGCTGGTAGTAGTGGTGGTGCTGGTAGTAGTGGTGTGCTGGCAGTAGTGGTGGTGCTGGTTAGTAGTGGTGGTGCTGGTAGTAGTTGGTGGTGCTGCAGTAGTGGTGGTGCTGGTAGTAGTAATGGTGCTGGTAGTAGTGGTGGTGCTGGCAGTAGTGGTGGTGCTGGTAGTAGTGGTGGTGCTGGCAGTAGTGGTGGTGCTGGTAGTAGTGCTGGTAGTAGTGGTGGTGCTGGCAGTAGTGGTGGTGCTGGTAGTAGTGGTGGTGCTGGTAGTAGTGGTGGTGCTGGCAGTAGTGGTGGTGCTGGTAGTAGTGCTGGTAGTAGTGGTGGTGCTGGCAGTAGTGGTGGTGCTGGTAGTAGTGCTGGTAGTAGTGGTGGTGCTGGCAGTAGTGGTGGTGCTGGTAGTAGTGGTGGTGCTGGTAGTAGTGGTGGTGCTGGCAGTAGTGGTGGTGCTGGTAGTAGTGCTGGTAGTAGTGGTGGTGCTGGCAGTAGTGGTGGTGCTGGTAGTAGTGCTGGTAGTAGTGGTGGTGCTGGCAGTAGTGGTGGTGCTGGCAGTAGTGGTGGTGCTGTGGTAGTAGTGGTGGTGCTGGCAGTAGTGGTGGTGCTGGTAGTAGTAATGTGCTGGCAGTAGTGGTGGTGCTGGTAGTAGTGGTGGTGCTGGTAGTAGTGGTGGTGCTGGTAGTAGTGGTGGTGCTGGTAGTAGTGGTGGTGCTGGTAGTAGTGGTGGTGCTGGCAGTAGTGGTGGTGCTGGTAGTAGTGGTGGTGCTGGTAGTAGTGGTGGTGCTGGTAGTAGTGGTGGTGCTGGTAGTAGTGGTGGTGCTGCAGTAGTGGTGGTGCTGGTAGTGGGTGCTGGCAGTAGTGGTTGGTGCTGGTAGTAGTGGGTAGTAGTGGTGGTGCTGGCTAGTAGTGGTTGCTGGTAGTAGTGGTGGTGCTGGCAGTAGTGGTGGTGCTGGTAGTAGTGGTGGTGCTGGCAGTAGTGGTGGTGCTGGTAGTAGTGGTGGGTGCTGGTAGTAGTGGTGGTGCTGGCAGTAGTGGTGGTGCTGGCAGTAGTGGTGGTGCTGGTAGTAGTGGTGGTGCTGGCAGTAGTGGTGGTGCTGGTAGTAGTGGTGGTGCTGGTAGTAGTGGTGGTGCTGGTAGTAGTGGTGGTGCTGGTAGTAGTGGTGGTGCTGGTAGTAGTGGTGGTGCTGGTAGTAGTGGTGGTGCTGGCAGTAGTGGTGGTGCTGGTAGTAGTGGTGGTGCTGGTAGTAGTGGTGGTGCTGGTAGTAGTGGTGGTGCTGGTAGTAGTGCTGGCAGTAGTGGTGGTGCTGGTAGTAGTGGTGGTGCTGGTAGTAGTGGTGGTGCTGGTAGTAGTGGTGGGCTGGCAGTAGTGGTGGTGCTGGTAGTAGTGGTGGTGCTGGTAGTAGTGGTGGTGCTGGTAGTAGTGGTGGTGCTGGTAGTAGTGGTGGTGCTGGTAGTAGTGGTGGTGCTGGTAGTAGTGCTGGTAGTAGTGGTGGTGCTGGCAGTAGTGGTGGTGCTGGTAGTAGTGGTGGTGCTGGTAGTAGTGGTGGTGCTGGTAGTAGTGGTGGTGCTGGTAGTAGTGGTGGTGCTGGTAGTAGTGGTGGTGCTGGTAGTAGTGGTGGTGCTGGTAGTAGTGGTGGTGCTGGTAGTAGTGGTGGTGCTGGTAGTAGTGGTGGTGCTGGCAGTAGTGGTGGTGCTGGTAGTAGTGGTGGTGCTGGTAGTAGTGGTGGTGCTGGTAGTAGTGGTGGTGCTGGTAGTAGTGGTGGTGCTGGTAGTAGTGGTGGTGCTGGTAGTAGTGGTGGTGCTGGCAGTAGTGGTGGTGCTGGTAGTAGTGGTGGTGCTGGCAGTAGTGGTGGTGCTGGTAGTAGTGGTGGTGCTGGTAGTAGTGGTGGTGCTGGTAGTAGTGGTGGTGCTGGTAGTAGTGGTGGTGCTGGTAGTAGTGGTGGTGCTGGTAGTAGTGGTGGTGCTGGCAGTAGTGGTGGTGCTGGCAGTAGTGGTGGTGCTGGTAGTAGTGGTGGTGCTGGCAGTAGTGGTGGTGCTGGTAGTAGTGGTGGTGCTGGTAGTAGTGGTGGTGCTGGTAGTAGTGGTGGTGCTGGCAGTAGTGGTGGTGCTGGCAGTAGTGGTGGTGCTGGTAGTAGTGGGGTGCTGGTAGTAGTGGTGGTGCTGGCAGTAGTCGGTGGTGCCTGTAGTAGTGGTGGTGCTGGCAGTAGTGGTGGTGCTGGTAGTAGTGGTGGTGCTGGTAGTAGTGGTGGTGCTGGTAGTAGTGGTGGTGCTGGTTAGTAGTGTGGTGCTGGCAGTAGTGGGTGGTGCTGGTAGTAGGGTGGTGCTGGTAGTAGTGGTGGTGCTGGTAGTAGTGGTGGTGCTGGTAGTAGTGGTGGTGCTGGTAGTAGTGGTGGTGCTGGTAGTAGTGGTGGTGCTGGCTAGTAGTGGTGGTGCTGGTAGTAGTGGTGGGCTGGTAGTAGTGGTGGTGCTGGCTAGTAGTGGTGGTGCTGGTAGTAGTAGGTGCTGGTAGTAGTGGTGGTGCTGGTAGTAGTGGTGGTGCTTGGTAGTAGTGGTGGTGTGCAGTAGTAGTTGGTGGTGCTGGTAGTAGTTGGTGGTGCTGGCAGTAGTGGTGGTGCTTGTAGTAGTGGTGGTGCTGGTAGTAGTGGTGGGTGCTGGTAGTAGTGGTGGTGCTGGTAGTAGTGCTGGCAGTAGTGGTGGCAGTAGTGGTGGTGCTGGTAGTAGTGCTGGCAGTAGTGGTGGTGCTGGCAGTAGTGGTGGTGCTGGTAGTAGTGGTGGTGCTGGTAGTAGTGGTGGTGCTGGTAGTAGTGCTGGCAGTAGTGGTGGTGCTGGCAGTAGTGGTGGTGCTGGTAGTAGTGGTGGTGCTGGTAGTAGTGGTGGTGCTGGTAGTAGTGCTGGCAGTAGTGGTGGTGCTGGCAGTAGTGGTGGTGCTGGTAGTAGTGCTGGTAGTAGTGGTGGTGCTGGTAGTAGTGCTGGCAGTAGTGGTGGTGCTGGTAGTAGTGCTGGTAGTAGTGGTGGTGCTGGTAGTAGTGCTGGCAGTAGTGGTGGTGCTGGTAGTAGTGCTGGCAGTAGTGGTGGTGCTGGTAGTAGTGCTGGCAGTAGTGGTGGTGCTGGTAGTAGTGCTGGCAGTAGTGGTGGTGCTGGTAGTAGTGCTGGCAGTAGTGGTGGTGCTGGCAGTAGTGGTGGTGCTGGTAGTAGTGGTGGTGCTGGTAGTAGTGGTGGTGCTGGTAGTAGTGGTGGTGCTGGTAGTAGTGGTGGTGCTGGCAGTAGTGGTGGTGCTGGTAGTAGTGGTGGTGCTGGCAGTAGTGGTGGTGCTGGTAGTAGTGGTGGTGCTGGCAGTAGTGGTGGTGCTGGTAGTAGTGGTGGTGCTAGTAGTAGTGGTGGTGCTGGTAGTAGTGGTGGTGCTGGCAGTAGTGGTGGTGCTGGTAGTAGTGGTGGTGCTGGCAGTAGTGGTGGTGCTGGTAGTAGTGCTGGTAGTAGTGGTGGTGCTGGCAGTAGTGGTGGTGCTGGTAGTAGTGGTGGTAGTAGTGGTGGTGCTGGCAGTAGTGGTGGTGCTGGTAGTAGTGCTGGCAGTAGTGGTGGTGCTGGTAGTAGTGCTGGTAGTAGTGTGGTGCTGGCAGTAGTGGTGGTGCTGGTAGTAGTAATGGTGCTGGTAGTAGTGGTGGTGCTGGCAGTAGTGGTGGTGCTGGTAGTAGTGGTGGTGCTGGTAGTAGTGGTGGTGCTGGTATATGTGGTGCTGGTAGTAGTGGTGGTGCTGGCAGTAGTGGTGGTGCTGGTAGTAGTGGTGGTGCTGGTTAGTAGTGGTGGTGCTGGTAGTAGTGGTGGTGCTGGTAGTAGTGGTTGGTGCTGGTAGTAAGTGGTGGTGCTGGTAGTAGTGGGTGTGCTGGGCAGTAGTGGTGGTGCTGGTAGTAGTGGTGGTGCTGGGTAGTAGTGGCTGGTAGTAGTGGTGGTGCTGGTAGTAGTGGTGGTGCTGGTAGTAGTGGTGGTGCTGGTAGTAGTGGTTGGTGCTGGTAGTAGTGTGGGTGCTGGTAGTAGTGGTGGTGCTGGCAGTAGTGGTGGTGCTGGTAGTAGTGGTGGTGCTGTAGTAGTTGGTGGTGCTGGTAGTAGTGGTGGTGCTGGTAGTAGTGGTGGTTGCTGGTAGTAGGGGTGGTGCTGGTAGTAGTGGTGGTGCTGGTAGTAGTGGTGGTGCTGGTAGTAGTGGTGGTGCTGGTAGTAGTGGTGGTGCTGGTAGTAGTGGTGGTGCTGGTAGTAGTGGTGGTGCTGGTAGTAGTGGTGGTGCTGGTAGTAGTGGTGGTGCTGGTAGTAGTGGTGGTGCTGGTAGTAGTGGTGGTGCTGGTAGTAGTGGTGGTAGTAGTGGTGGTAACAAACATACTTAAATAAAACATAAAATCAAAAGCACCGAAGCGCCACAACAAACAACCCAGGACAAAGAAGTCATGGGAACACCCACAAATACAGTACAGAATAAAAACCAAACCGCACCACCCGGTCGGGACGCGTCAAAAAAAACCACACACAAGCAAAGCAAGGAATACATACATCGCAACACAACACAAACACAGGGGTAACGAGCAACGTAAACAACACTCAACAAAGGGCACACATAAAAAAAATGGCACCGAAGCACCAAAAAAAGCACAAAGAGTCAACCAAAAACATAGAACAGTCGCCCGGCGACGACCCCATTAATTCTCGTACAGTGAGGGAGCAACACTCGCGAGGATACTTGTCCATGTACGCAGCTGCACAGGGGGGTCGCCTGCATACCGGACAAGGGCACGGAGGGGCAAGGGCATGGAGGACAAGGGCACGGAGGGTATGCGGGCAACGACCTTCTTCAAGCCAAGGACACAAGTCACGATCCACACCAACACAGCGCCCCCACGCCGGGGAACCGGAACACGCAGGCGAGGGCGCAGAAGCAGGAACCGAAGCACCCGTACCAGTCCTCACTCTCTCAACAGCCGAAGAGGACCCCTCGGAGCCCCCATAATCCTTCACGTCGGCCCTCGCCACACCACGAAGCGGAGACAAACTGGAAGCCCGCCGCGACCGGTTGGACACCGGTTGCATGTCGTCAGAGCTATCCGGCCCCTAGGAGGCACTACAGTAGGAACCACGGGCGGGCGCACAGCACCGCGTATTGCACGATCCCATAACACACCAGCCTTCATAACCGGGGGCATCGGCCAACATACCCCAGGAGGCCAGACACAGGATACGGAAAGGGAAAAGTCCTTCATGAAACGGATAGAGTGAAAGATCTTAGGAGTTGATATCACACCAAACCTGTCTCCTGATGCCCACATCAAAAGAATTACTATCGGCGGCGTATGCGAGGCTGGCTAACATCAGAACAGCCTTCAGGAACCTGTGTAAGGAATCATTCAGAACCTTACGTATGAACCACATACGTAAGACCAATCGTGGAGTATGCGGCCCAAGCATGGAGCCCGTACCATGTCAAGCCCAAGACGAAGCAGGAAAAAGTTCAGAGATATGCTACTAGTCTAGTCCTGGAACTACGAGGCATGAGTTATGAGGAAAGGCTGCGGGAAATGCACCTCACGACACTGGAAGACAGAGGAGTAAGGGGAGACATGATCACTACCTACAAAATTCTCAGAGGTATTGACAGGGTAGATAAGGACTAACTGTTTAACACTGGTGGTACGCGAACAAGGGGACACAGGTGGAAACTGAGTACCCACATGAGCCACAGGGACGTTAGAAAGAACTTTTTCAGTGTCAGAGTAGTTAGTAAATGGAATGCATTAGGAAGTGATGTGGTGGAGGCTGACTCCATACACAGTTTCAAATGTAGATATAACAGAGCCCAGTAGGCTCAGGAATCTGTACACCAGTTGATTGACAGTTGAGAGGCGGGACTAAAGAGCCAGAGCTCATCTCCCGCAAGCACAACTAGGTGAACACACACACACACACACACACACACACACACACACACACACACACACACACACACACACACACACACACACACACACACACACACACTCACACTCACACACTCACACACACACACACACACACACACACTCACACTCACACACTCACACACACACACACACACACACACACACTCACACACCCACACACAACAATGGGAACATACCACAGGAGAATGTGGAGCATGATGAAGGCTCCAGTCCAGGCCGCCTCACTTCAACATGGGCGTCACATCCAGAGGCCCTGGAATAACTTACCAGGCTTCAGCCACAGCTGCTTTCCAGGAGGAAGCTGCTACAGCCCTTCAAGAGACGTCCTGACATCATTTATAAATGTCTCTCTCTCGTGCCTCCTTCAAGGATTCACCACGGCCATTTTGGGCCATTTTGGAAAGCTATGTGTTTGTGAGTGTGAGTGAGTGTGTGTGAGTGTGTGTGTGTGTGTGTGTGTGTGTGTGTGTGTGTGTGTGTGTGTGTGCGTGTATGCGTCTTTAATCTGCGTTTTCATTTACTGGGAAGATCTTATCTAAATATTCGCACATGAGGTAGTTCACCGTTATTACGACCCATTGGCTGATGTTCCCTATTGTGGGTAGTGGACCATTCTGTTGTACTTCACGCCTTTAAGTGCCACCTACTTATTCATGGGGAGGGGGTGGGGAGAAAAGGCAGGGGTGGGGGAAGGGAAGGCAGGGAAGAGATTGTTAGGGAAGGGAAGGTGAGGAGGAGTAGGGGTAGTTGCGGGTGGACAGGAGAAACAAGGAAAAAATCTCACTCACTTTCTGCTAAAATTGTTTCGTTCTTCATCGGGGGAAAGCGCCAAGCCATTACAACTATATAGCACTGGGAAGGAGTCAGGATCAGGATTTGGGATGGGACGGGTGGGGGGGAGGAGGAATGGTGCCCAACCACTGGGACGGTCGGGGATTGAACGCCGACCTGTAGCGAGACCGACGATCTACTGTCCAGCCCAAGTGATTGGATTCAGCAGAGAAGTATAGCCAGGCGAGGTTCACTAACACGAATGAAGTCTATGACACAGTACTACATAAAGTGCTGCTGCTCGACCTCGAGCAAGAAGGAGAGTTACTCGGAGTGTGGAGCTGAGTGAGTGTGCCGAGTGATCAGAAAGCAGAGTTACAGTGAGTGATGATATCGGATTTGCTAAAAAGATAACCAGCATAAGCTTTAACCCCAAGAATCTGTTCTTACATTCTCGTGATCTCTACCATTACCCTAACCATCATAGTCCAGTTCAACATATCAATATTCCCAAACGATGAGAAGAGTTGAAGAATTACTCCAGAATGTTTCAGAGGATTCGAGACAATCAATAAAGGTGATCTGAAAGTTGTTAATCGACTTAAACACCAGCAAATGTAAGGGGTTGTGAATGGGCTGAGACGACAGACCAATTAAGTCAGCACACGAACAAAGGGCAATCACCTCTTAGAACGCAGGCAGAGAAGGGGCCAGATTCACGAAGGAGTTATGCAAGTACTTACGACCGTGTACATCTTTCCTCAATCTTTGACGGCTTTGGCTACATTTATTAAACAGTTTACAAGCATGAAAACTTTCTAATCAACTGTTGTTATTGTTATCAACAGCCTCCTGGTGCTTCGGAGCTCATTAACTGTTTAATAATTGTAAACAAAGTCGCCAAAGATTGAGAAAAGATGGACACATTCGTAAGTGCTTGCGTAACTGCTTCCTGAATCTGGCCCCCAGGGCACTGGAGTAATAGACATAACGAAGAATACGCGAGAAACGGCGGATTTCTGGACACTATGAAACAACAAGACGGATTTAGGAAGAGAGTAGTGAAGGGTATTACCAACATCATCATCCTTTAATATAGAAAAGTCGAAGGTTGTTTCCTCTCTAGACTAAGAGAAATAGAACAGAATATTGTTAAAAGCACACAGGGAAAACGAAAAAAAAATGTAAAAGAAAATACTGAGTGGACATGATAGTCGAGCCTCTATCATGGGACAGGGATAGACTATCCTGCACTCGACCTGTAAGAGAGTGCAGGATAGTCGAACCATTATGACCGCAAAAGAGTTCTTCATACTCTACCCACAATGAATAGGAGAACATGACTGGAAATACAATATGTTCACACCAGACGACTCTCAAGAACACATTGAAAATAACAGCATCTGAAGTCGAAGGGAAGGGAAGGGAACTATCCGGAGAAAGCGCCAAGCCATCACGACTATATAGCCCTTGGAAGGGGGTCAGGATAAGGATTTGGGATGGGACGGGGGGAAGGAATAGCGCCCAACCACTTGGACGGTCGGGGATTAAACGCAGACCTGCATGACGCAAGACCGTCGATCTGAAGTCGAAGAACCAAAACCCCGTTACACGAGAAGGAAGATGAACGGAAACGACCAGGTCGCCGGAATGTGGTCAAGGTGGACAGACCAAGACGGATAAGGAGACCTGCGAGGAACGCGGTGGGAGGCTCTTAAGAAACTTTCAAGAACGCATCTGAAAGTCTCCAAATGCAAGAAAGGCGACGGCATCCTACTTTAATACAGCACAACACAGAAGTGACTGAGGAAGAAATGGGGTAGCATTTTGACCCTCTCAGTATGACAAAAATTGTAGAACCCAAACAAATAATGAAGTAGATATTAAGAGAAATTTACATTCGTTATATAAATAACATCTTGAGGTTATCTTGAGATTATTTCGGGGCTTTAGTGTCCCCCGCGGCCCGGTCCTCGACCAGGCCTCCACCCCTAGGAAGCAGCCCGTAACAGCTGACTAACACCCAGGTAACTATTTACTACTAGGTAACAGGGGCATAGGGTGAAAGAAACTCTGCCCATTGTTTCTCTCCGGCGCCCGGGATCGAACCCGGGACCACAGGATCACAGTTCAGCGTGCTGTCCGCTCGGCCGACAGGCTCCAATATATTCAACAACTAATATTCCAATATACCCAAAGATAAACAATATTTTAAAGGGGTAAGCTACCAGAGAGCTGAAAGAAGGTTATTATATTAAGTCACAAAATTTCAGACAGTCAGGAGACCTTGGACAACAGACTCATATCACTCACAAGCAAGAAGCTGCTTCTTGCTATCCACTTCAGATAACGGTTCAACCACTTTTCAGCTAAAACCATACAACCGCTGAATATCGGAAGGTGATCTTCCCTGCTCGTAACTCTGGGCTGACAAGTCGTGTGTGGAAGACATCGCTGGTGTCCTCAGTGACGTCTTGAGCATAAGAGCTGCTCGTAGCTCCAGGAGGGATACGAGACAGACTCAAACATAAATATGCGTCTGTTAGCTTCTTTGAAGCTTGCTGTCGTCTCGTGAATTATGCATCTGACCTCTGAACCCTCCGAGGACGCGGGGCTGCCAGCGAGTTATCAAGTCACCACGCCAGCTCACTGTTATCATGCGGAATGTAACATGTAGAGGCATATTTATATACATATTAAAGTATGTGACGTATGTATCTGTGAACAAATATCGAGGGAGTACGCTCGACTCGAACCTATGTCCCTGTACTCACCAGGGACGTGCATCTTGGTTCAGTCGGTATTGCGTGTGTTGAGGATTCAACAGATTCGGATTTCACTTCACTCGACTTTTTATTCTAATACATATTAAAACTTAAATACACCTTCAATCTAATATTCCATTTACAGCGTCGCGTGAATAGATAACACAAGTTTGCTGTTACAGAGAAGAGTTGAAACCTTTAACATAGTTGGTGACTAAACTGTGCAGCATGAGGGGAATAGTTTTGTTCATAATAGAACCTAACTTTAAGAGAATATAAACTAAACGCAGTCTAACCTAACCTAACCTAGCCTAACTCAACTTAACCTAACCTAACATAAACTAATCTAAACTAAACCTAACTTCACCTAACCTAATCTACCCAGACCAAAGCTCGCTTAAACCAACCTTAACCTAACGTCACCTAACGTCACCTATCGTAAGCTTACCTGATCATAACACATAACTCATTGTGTAAATATGAGCCAAACTAAATGTGATATGTGTCCAGTACCATGTATCCTGCCTTGCTTTAATGTTGGCAGAGCCAGAGCTGGACATGAATGCAAATGTGTCCCTTTATGATGGAGCTAAGTTTATGTTAGTGCATAGTGTGTGTGTGTGTGTGTGTGTGTGTGTGTGTGTGTGTGTGTGTGTGTGTGTGTGTGTGTGTGTGTGTGTGTGTGTGTGTGTTGTCTTCGATTATATCTGCTTGCTAGGTCGAGAGTCAGCTCCAAGACCCGACTCCCAAACAGGTCGTAGTTTATTACAACGACTCTCTATTCTCTCGTTCTTATTCCCTTACTTACGTGTATATTTTAGTGTTAACGTACCTTTAGTTACTTCACTATGAACAACCCAGCGGGTTTTCTTCCTATTGGGGAGTGTTGTACATGCTGCTATGGCGGTGTGTCCACTCACAGGATGAGTGGCGCTGCCCAATACTGTCACTATGGCGGTGTGTCCACTCACAAGATGAGTGGCGCTGCCCAATACTGTCACTATGGCGGTGTGTCCACTCACAAGATGAGTGCCGCTGCCCAATACTGTCACTATGGCGGTGTGTCCACTCACAAGATGAGTGGCGCTGCCCAATAAACTCGCCCCTCGGGCCAAAATTTAAAAAAAAAATACTAACATCTTGCAAATATCTGTGTCTCCAGCGTGCATTGATGCTCCTTACTAGCATAAATCTCTTCTCTCCTTACTAGCTTTGAACATTACTTTTGTGTACTATTCTGTGTTCGTTTCCCTTAGAATCTTGTATGTCACTATCATGTCCTCGTTGACCCTAAGCATGGTGATGAGGTTTGAGACGGTGTTCAGGTCATAGGGACACTATAAGATGATGGCAAATGCTTAAGTCAGAACAGGAATAAAGACCTTTGAGTAAACATGACACTGATGCCTGTGAACGAAGGCACATAATAACATCAGCAGCGTGTGCAACTCTGCTAACTATTCGTGTAGCCTTCAAGCATCTGGACAAGTCTTTCAGAACGTTGTACACTGCCATGTTACACAAGAACACGAATTGGTAGAGGCCAGTGTGGCGTTCCCACGTAAAAAGCACAAACTAATGCAAAAGAAAATCAAGAGACGTGATTCAAGATTGGTCCATGAACAAAGAGGACTGACCTACAAGGACCCACTGAGGGAGTCTGGCTTCTCCACGCTAAAAATGACACGACCAAGAGGTGACATGATCACGACCTATACGATTCAAAGAGGCACCGATAACATGCCTAATATTTAGTTTTCAAGACGAGAGAGTAAGAGAGTTCAAGAGAGAGAGAGAGAGATATAGTTCAAGAGTATCTATTATAAGAAGCAAGAGGATCAGGAACCATTGCAATAAACGACACGCGACTGAAATACAGGCCCCAGGAGCTAAAGCTCATCTTGCAAGCACGTATAGGCGAGAACAACGCACAAACGGCCTGTCGGAAGAGCCTAGTTTTCCCATCGATGTTTTTCTTCAAGGACGACGAGGGCGGGAGGCGGCCGACTTTATCCCACCGTTTTCCCGCCACAATTTCCTGGTCGTTGTAGACGAGGCGCCCAGAGGCCGCCCGGCTCCGAGGTCACCCCTTTACATTTATTGAATGGCTTTTTTCTCCTCTCTACTGAGCTTTGCTGCGGATATATATATATATATATATATATATATATATATATATATATATATATATATATATATATATATATATATATATATATATATATATATATATATATTGCATGGCTCTCAGGAGTAAACACTTGTCACAGCTGTCTGCCGTGCTAATATTGACAATTATTTATAACAAGCGCCAGTGCCAAGGGTGCCACGCGTTGACCTCACTGACGTGACCTCATGACCTCATGACCTCGTGACCTCATGCAACGCCGCTTTCGTACAAATAATATCAGACTAGTGAGCTGGTTTTGAACCGGCTCCTAAACTTAAGTTATATGAATGCGCAATACACGTTGTATGGTGTATGCGGAATGGACGAGGATCTGGGTCTCGTAGGAGACGCACGCATGTTCGATCCCGCCAACATGCCCCCAAAGATTTTACCATAGATATATTACGTTACTGTGATTTCCTTCTGTATGTAGGGAGCATTTCCGTTTGTACTCACCAAGTGGAGCAGAGAGTGATTGTGTGAAGGACTAGTTCTGAAGTACTAAGTACTTGTTCTCCTGTGTGGACGAGAACAAGTACTTATCGTGTTATTTGGAGAGATTGTGTCCCACCAATTACAATCCGGAGTGCGAGGCATACCTGCCAACTCGCCCACATCTGATTGGCCAATCCCCACCTGGACAGGTGAATGGTTGGATTTGCAAGAGTGTAGATACCCCCTTACCCCTTACCCCTTACCTTGTGTCAGAGCTATGGGGAAGCTATCTAACAAGAGCCTCTGAAGATAGCAGGGGTGAATTATCTGCCTTATTACACACATATGTGCAATAGTTTCGCATGCTAATGAGTGTGCATGAATATAACTGAATATTGCAGAGTATGTGGTTACAGGTGCACGTGTTCCTGTAATTACTGCAGGTAAAGCAGTATAGGGTAGTAGGGGTGTTGAGACCAAGGGTGATCTTGCCAGAGCTGCTGACTAACTCCCAGGTACCTATTTACTGCTAGATAACAGGGGCATTCAGGGTGAAAGAAACTTTGCCCATTTGTTTCTGCCTCGTGCGGGAATCGAACCCGCGCCACAGAATTACGAGTCCTGGGCGCTATCCACCAGGCAACGAAGCCCCCTGTAGTGTGTGTGTGTGTGTGTGTGTGTGTGTGTGTGTGTGTGTGTGTGTGTGTGTGTGTGTGTGTGTGTATGTGTATGTGTGTGAAGTTGCACTACCCTCTATTAGTTTCATGTGACACTTGACAGCCTAAGTGAGAACCCCCAACTGTGAAAACACCTGGATTCAGTTTATTCTCTCTCTAAAACTTACGAAGCCTGTACATCTTTCAATAAATATGGCGGCTCTGTTTACATTTATTAAACAGTTTACGAGCTTGGAAACTTCACAACCCAAGGTTAATATAGTTATAAACAACCTTGTTAGCGCTCCGGAGCTCTTAAACTGTTTAATAATCGTAAACAGACCCATCTTGATATATACCATAATATAACATATATATATATATATATATATATATATATATATATATATATATATATATATATATATATATATATATATATATATATATATCCTAATTTCATACCATTAAACATATACAAATGTGCTCTATAACATGTATTACATATGAATCATGAACTGTCATTGTATCAGTACATCATCATTGTACCATAACAGTTCTTCAACTGTACCTGTCATTGTATCGGTACATCATCATTGTACCATAACTCTTATATAACTAAAGACTAAGAAAATACCCCTAAGAATAAGATATAAAGAATAAGATAACCTAAAGGCATCATAATAGAGAAGGACAAGAGTGCACATGATCACAACATAAAAGATACTAAGGGGGAATAGACAAGGTGGAAAAAGACAATTACTCCCAGGTGAGGGGCCACAGAGACACAGATGAGTGAAATGTATGTAAATACTCGTATTCAGAGAGAAATAAACAGGCAGAATAAGCCTGAAACATTTGTGATGGAAGGGAAGGGGGAAAGCGCCAAGCCATTACGACTATATAGCACTTGGAAGGGGTCAGGATAAGGATTTGGGATGGGACGGGG
This sequence comes from Procambarus clarkii, assembly GCF_040958095.1. Lineage (NCBI taxonomy): Eukaryota > Metazoa > Arthropoda > Malacostraca > Decapoda > Cambaridae > Procambarus > Procambarus clarkii. The sequence goes on along the minus strand of NC_091243.1, from coordinate 9,326,893 downwards.
GAGAGGAATGGTGAATTGAACGCCGGCCAGCATGAAGCGAGACCGTCGCTCTACCGTTCAGCCCAAGTGGTTGGGCATTTGTGATGGAACTAAACACCATTGACAACTAGAATCGGGAAAGTTATGGAACATTAAATTAGATGTGCGAGGATACAGCGGGCATAATACGAGGCTTGGGAGCTAGATCCGGGCTCCCGGAGGCTGAACCAGCCGCACCATCACTGTATCGTTATGTAATGATCGTACCATTAAGCCAGTATTGCATCATAACTCTGGCAGCGCAAGAGACCTGCAACCTCAGCCGGCTGGTGACTGCAGCTGGTGCGACGTGATCACGTCTGGGTGGTGTTAGTGCCTGAGTTGGTCCCTATTGCCCCCCCTCGCTGCTGGGGGGCTCCCAGTGGCGCCCTGCCCGGGCTCTCTGATGGTGGGTCACGGCTCTCCTGTCTCCATTGTCTTGTTGTGCTCTCTCTCTCTCTCTCTCTCTCTCTCTCTCTCTCTCTCTCTCTCTCTCTCTCTCTCTCTCTCTCTCTCTCTCTCTCTCTCTCCTAACAACACAATCACTGCTTGAAACGTTCTACAAGCTACGAGCTGTTATTCGACCTCGTTTCATTAAACAGCGTGGCCCTAATATGGCTTTATTGCAAAGTGGCTTTAGAAGGGGTATATCATATTTGGTGTCGAGTATGTTGGTCTAATGTGCCAGATGGTGTTGGTACATCTGTCTGCCAGAGATTGATGACGGCCTGTTGACTTGATCTCTCGAATGTCGATTTTGTGATTGATTACAGGTGTGGAATGAGTGATTAAATAATTAATTTGGCTTCTAAGCTAACCTACTCTACTCTAAACTAAGTTAGGGCCTGACCTAACCTAAGTGGATGGTTCGCACAATGGCGGCTGTATTATTTAGAAACACCGTTCGTCGTTCTATGACGTTCCGTGCAAGGCTCCTCAATGTAGGCTTGATGGTTAGTGCTTCGACTTTTCTCAGTCTCTAAAACATTGGTGTTTCATGTGTGTTGTAGATGTGAGGGGGGGTAGATTATGAGGGGGTAGATTATGAGGGAGAGTGAGAGTGGCGCTCTGTGTGTATGTGTGAGTGAGTGAGAGTGTGGATGTGTATATATACATGTGTAGGTATGGGTGTGAGTATGAGAGAGGGTGTGGATGTGTGTGTGCGGGTAGGTGTGTGAGTATGAGGATGACTAAGAGTATGAGTGTGTGACCGAGTGAACATGTGTGTGTGTGTGTGTACTCACCTAGTTGTGTTTGCGGGGGTTGAGCTCTGGCTCTTTGGTCCCGCCTCTCAACCGTCAATCAACAGGTGTACAGGTTCCTGAGCCTATTGGGCTCTATCATATCTACACTTGAAACTGTGTATGGAGTCAGCCTCCACCACATCACTGTGTGTGTGTGTGTGTGTGTGTGTGTGTGTGTGTGTGTGTGTGTGTGTGTGTGTGTGTGTGTGTGTGTGTGTGTGTGTTTACTAGTTGTGTTTACTAGTTGTGTTTTTGCGGGGGTTGAGCTTTGCTCTTTCGGCCCGCCTCTCAACTGTCAATCAACTGTTTACTAACTACTTTTTTTTTTCCCACACCACACACACACACACACCAGGAAGCAGCCCGTGACAGCTGACTAACTCCCAGGTACCTATTTACTGCTAGGTAACAGGGGCACTTAGGGTGAAAGAAACTTTGCCCATTTGTTTCTGCCTCGTGCGGGAATCGAACCCGCGCCACAGAATTACGAGTCCTGCGCGCTATCCACCAGGCTACGAGGCTACGTGTGTGTGTGTGTGAATGTTTTAACTCAGCTTATGTGGCTGGCCAGAAGAATATTAAACAAAAAATCTTCCTCCTTTCTTTTCGCCTATTGGTTAATCCATTAAGTAATCCGCTCTCAAGCGATTTTATTTCGCAGCGAAATATAACATTTATTTGCTGAAATTTTAATTCCTGGAAGTGGCGCGTTGGAAATATTCTTTTTGACAGTGTGAAAAAATTTTGTTTTTGCCCTAATCCTCCTTGTTCGTGGTGCTCCTTAACACGCTACGTAACAATCCTTGATTGATTGGTTAATTGATTGGTTGACTGATGAAGATTAAGCCACCACAAGAGGTGCCACGGGCATGAGTAGGTCAGGATAAGAATTTACAAGGTTTTTATCATCTACATCTACATTTACAAATATCTACCAGGTAGATATTTACATTTACAAATATCTACCAGGTAGATATTAACCCCTCTCACAAGTCGAGTCTGGCCTCGGGCCGGGCTTGGGGAGTAGAAGAACTCCCAGAACCCCATCAACCAGGTATCAACCAGGTATCAACCAGGTAGGTGGTAGATTTTTGGAGTGAATGTGCTTTTCGTATAACTTCTTGTAGTTCCTCTGGGCCCCCTACCCTACGTTCCCTAATCATTCTCATGTATGATTTGTAATATTCGGCAATTCGAGGTCTAGTAATCCTGATGTGTAATGTACGTGATATAATCCGTGTTCAATAATCATCCTGGTGTATAATATGTGGTGTAATCCAATTGGTAATCCCTGTGATGTATGATTCTGCTGCATTCCATCCTATCATCTCTCTGATTTATGACACGTAATGTAATCCTTGCTATAATCCGCACTAATGCATGGCCCGTGTCCCAGAGAGCTCCACACACACACACACACACACACACACACACACACACACACACACACACACACACACACACACACACACACACACACACACACACACTGTAGAGCCCAATAGGCTCAGGAATCTGTAAACCTGTTGATTGACGGTTGAGAGGCGGGACCAAAGAGCCAGAGCTCAACCCCCGCAAACACAACTAGGTGAGTACAACTAGGTGAGTACACACACACACACACACACACACACACACACACACACACACACACACACACACACACACACACTGTTCAGGAACCTGTACACCTGTTGATTGACTGTTGAGAGGCGGGACCAAAGAGCCAGAGCTCAATTCCCGCAAGCACAACTAGGTGAGTACACAATCCCATAAAGTACTCACTAATTCATCATAATCACATAACAAAACACTTTTACCTCATCATTCCCCATCCCATACCGTCCCTTCACCCCATCCTCTCCCATCCCTTTCCTCCTACCCTTCTCTACCATACTACCCATCCTCTACCATACCTCCCACCCCTACCATATGCCTCCAATCCATACCTAGAAAGGATCTCTGGAGTTTTCCTAACCCTGGAGCCTGTGCTGCCCAACCACTTCGGGTGGACGGTAGAACGACGGTTTCGCTTCATGCAGGTCGGCGTTCAATCCCCCGACTGTCCAAGTGGTTGGCCACCATTCCTTCCGCTCCCCCCGACCCATCCCAAATCCTTATCCTAACCCCTTCCCAGTGCTATAGAGTCGTAGTGGCTTGGATCTTCTCTAACTCTTGAACCGCTACCTGGGGGCCAGGTTCGATTTATGATAACTTGGTTCAACAGGCTGTTGCTTGCAGCGGCCCCACTCCCTACCATACGTATCTGAGTTAATTTTTTGGCGTATGAGAAGGGAATAACGAGTGACTGACAGAGGACATAGTGGTGACCAGAGGTCTTGGGTTATGGGAGGTGGAGAGGGGGAGAGAGAGAGAGAGCTGGTGCTAAGGCATTATGTCTAATGGGGACGTGTGGGTGGGGGGGGGTGGAGCTAATGGTCGTGGGAAAGGACCAATGGGCCGTGAAGAAGAGGGATGAGTGTCTCCTCACTTGCATGGGGGAAAGACATTTAATCCATCCGTCTTATTGACAACTTATTCACAACAAATGTTTTTTTTATGATATTTCTGTAATTTATCCGATTTTTTCTGATTTTTATGTGTGCCTCCTTGTTCTGTTGTTTCTAGCTTTACGTATTTCTTCTCTCTCTCTCTCTCTCTCTCTCTCTCTCTCTCTCTCTCTCTCTCTCTCTCTCTCTCTCTCTCTCTCTCTCTCTCTCTCTCTCTCTCTCTCTCTCTCTCCCTCTCTCTCCCTCTCTCTCTCTCCCTCCCTCTCTCTCTCTCACCATGCTGTAGTGTGATAGCTGGAGCATGAGAGGGGGTGAGAGTGGGGTCGGGACGGATGCCAACACAATCCCCCACAAAGAAGAACACGGAGTAACCCAATATTACCAGAGCCGCCAACCTTCACCCGTAAAACCTCAAGCGGAAACACGAATGGTTTATTGTGGTGGTCACCCCTACGGATTGGCTGAGGGATTGGGTGTGGGATTGGCTGTGGGAGTGGGTGTGGGATGGGGTGTAACACTGCCTCTCTAGTACTGGCATCCCTGTGGGAAGGGGGGTGAGGGGAGTGAGAGGGAGAGAGAGAGAGAGAGAGAGAGAGAGAGAGAGAGAGAGAGAGAGAGAGAGAGAGAGAGAGAGAGAGAGAGAGAGAGAGAGAGAGAGACAGGGGGGCGCGATAGAGAGGTCACCTTTACACAAAATCACAAAATCTGTGTCAGGCAGCAAAGGTTTGAGAGGGGGAGGCAACAGATGTCAAGGGTCAACAAAGGTTACATTTGGCAGATGACACAGGTCATAGCAGATGCCAATGATATATACACACAACACATGTAACAGAGGTCACAAGAACAACAGATGTACCATATACAACAGATGCCAGGAGATATCAGAAAGTACATTTCCAAGCCCACAGTAGCTGCCAGGGATTACCATTTTTTCTTTACAAAGGTAAAGCCTTACAGTCATTTCCAGTTAATTACGAGTGTCACAGACTGTCACCTTGTCATGAAGATACACAACGTAATGGCTGTCATGTGTTTATACCATGTTAGTTAATCTCCTCTGATTGTCTACAAAATGTGTCTCAGAAGGTCTTAGGTGTATATGTGTATGTATACACCTATATATATATATATATATATATATATATATATATATATATATATATATATATATATATATATATATATATATATATATATATATATGTCGTACCTAGTAGCCAGAACGCACTTCTCAGCCTACTATGCAAGGCCCGATTTGCCTAATAAGCCAAGTTTTTCTGAATTAATATATTTTCTCTAATTTTTTTCTTATGATTTGATAAAGCTACCCATTTCATTATGTATGAAGTCAATTTTGTTTTTTTGGAGTTAAAATTAACGTAGATATATGACCGAACCTAACCAACCCTACCTAACCTAACCTAACCTATCTTTATAGGTTAGGTTCGGTGTGGTAGCCGAAAAAGTTAGGTTAGGTTAGGTTAGGTAGGTTAGGTAGTCGAAAAACAATTAATTCATGAAAACTTGGCTTATTAGGCAAATCGGGCCTTTCATAGTAGGCTGAGAAGTGCGTTCTGGCTATTAGGTACGACATATATATATATATATATATATATATATATATATATATATATATATATATATGTCGTACCTAGTTGCCAGAACTCACTTGTCAGCCTACTATGCAATGCCCGATTTGCCTAATAAGCCAAGTTTTCATGAATTAATTGTTTTTCGACTACCTAACCTACCTAACCTAACCTAACCTAACTTTTTCGGCTACCTAACCTAACCTATAAAGATAGGTTAGGTTAGGTTAGGTAGGGTTGGTTAGGTTCGGTCATATATCTACGTTAATTTAAACTCCAATAAAAAAAAATTGACCCCATACATAATGAAATGGGTAGATTTATCATTTCATAAGAAAAAAATTAGAGAAAATATATTATTTCATGAAAACTTGGCTTATTAGGCAAATCGGGCCTTGCATAGTAGGCAGAGAAGTGCGTTCTGGCTACTAGGTACGACATATATATATATATATATATATATATATATATATATATATATATATATATATATATATATATATATATATATATATATTAAATATGACCGAAAAAGTAAGATTAATAATTCTAACACGAATTTTCTCTATCTTTCTTACATTTCTTTTCACTGTTGATGGTAATTCAAAGATCAATTCTCCAAAATTCATTTTTATTTCTAGTCTGACGCGACACTTGAGCGCGTTTCGTAAAACTTATTACATTTTCAAAGGCTTTAGTTTACAAACACACAACTGAAACTGAATTTCAGTTTCAGTTGTGTGTTTGTAAACTAAAGTCTTTGAAAATGTAATAAGTTTTACGAAACGCGCTCAAGTGTCGCGTCAGACTTGAAATAAAAATGAATTTTGGAGAATTGATCTTTGAATTACCATCAACAGTGAAAAGAAATGTAAGAAAGATAGAGAAAATTCGTGTTAGAATTATTAATCTTACTTTTTCGGTCATATTTAATAATATATGTCTACAGGAAAGACTGCTACCAAAATATACTAATATATATATATATATATATATATATATATATATATATATATATATATATATATATATATATATATATATATATATATATATATATATTAGTATATTTTGGTAGCAGTCTTTCCTGTAGACATATATTATTAAATATGACCGAAAAAGTAAGATTAATAATTCTAACACGAATTTTCTCAATCTTTCGTACATTACGCTTCACTGTTGGAGGTAAATCAAAAATCACTTCTCCAAAATTCATTTTTATTTCTAGTCTGACGCGACACGGGCGCGTTTCGTAAAACTTATTACATTTTCAAAGACTTCACAAATACACAATTGATTAGAACTTACTAAGTTCTAATCAGTTGTGTATTTGTGAAGTCTTTGAAAATGTAATAAGTTTTACGAAACGCGCCCGTGTCGCGTCAGACTAGAAATAAAAATGAATTTTGGAGAAGTGATTTTTGATTTACCTCCAACAGTGAAGCGTAATGTACGAAAGATTGAGAAAATTCGTGTTAGAATTATTAATCTTACTTTTTCGGTCATATTTAATAATATATATATATATATATATATATATATATATATATATATATATATATATATATATATATATATATATATATATATAGGATACCTATTGACTGTTTTCTGGGCAGAGGCATTAGGTGAAAGGAAACGTGCCCAATCACTTCTCCCTCGCCCGGGAATTGAACCCGAGATTCCTGATCGTGAGTCGAGAACGAAGCCAGCTGTACTACAAGACCCTTGGATGATGGGCCCCACATGATCATTTTAGCCAATCAGGGCTGAGTGCTGACATGACCACATATTATCAACTGTAGGTTCGGATATAAGGTGACAGAACCAATTTGGGACGCAGACATTTCTCTAAGTCAGGATTAAGGTGTCTGCTGTCGTCAGATAGGTTCCGGTTATCTGTGGAACTACAGCTAAGAAGAGAAGGTCATGCCACAAGCTCTGGGTTCAGAGATAAGGTGCATGAGATAATAGGAAGGAAGGAGAGGGGTATGAAAGTTACAATTGACTGGCGTGGCAGGATACAGCAAGCTAAGCTTAGCTACTAAACACACAAACATCGTGTCAGTAAAGCTATAAATCCCACGATACTATAGTCTATATCTCTACATATGTTTCCTTCACCTCTACCTCTTTTATCATCATTTCTAAAAAGAAACTACAAGAAACTACAAGAAACTACAAGAAGAAAGCTCCCTCTAGCACAAGCTGTTTGAAACTTGTGATGCAGTTGCTGGTGTTGGTGTGTGTACGACGTGTTATCTGTGTGTGGAGGCCACTAGGGGGGGTACAGGTGGTTATCTTGAGGTTATCTTGAGATGATTTTGGGGTTTTAGTGTCTCCGCGCAACCCGTCCTCGAACAGGCCTCCACCCCCAGGAAGCAGCCTGTGACAGCTGATTAACACCCAGGTACCTATTTTACTGCTAGGTAACAGGGGCATAGGATGAAAGAAACTGCCCATTGTTTCTCGCCGGCGCCTGGGATCGAACCCAGGACCACAGGATCACAAGCCCAGCGTGCTGTCCGCTCGGCCGACCGGCTCCCTAGTGGTAGTGGGGGCAGGTGTTCATGGGAGGGACATGTGTAGTGATGATGCAGCTTCACCATTCCAGAAATGGCAGGACGATTGATGGTGACGCTAGTCCGGTTGACGTCACCATCGTAACGCGTGTACATAGTATGTTACGATAGCTTGAGAGACGGTCCCCAGGCCAGCTGTACGGGGGCCCTTGTTACCGCCGGGAGGAAGTCAAGTTCAAGTACGTTCATTGAGACAAGAAAAATATACATCTCAAAGGGATAGAGTAGCTTAGGCTATTTCTAGCTCTCGGAGGGGCTCCAGGCAAGATCACTCACACGGTCAAGGACGGACATGAGGAATATTGTCCCCTTCCTGGAACCCTAACATCAGTAAGAAATTAGGATTAGAATTTAGTGAGAGACCTGAGGGGTCTCTCAGGTCCCACCCATTCCCCCACCCCCCATCCCCCCATTCCTCCTCCCCACACACACGCGCGCACACACACACACACACACACACACACACACACACACACACACACACACACACACACACACACACACACACACACACACACACACTGCCTCCAATATAAGACAATATACGTAATATTTATATGAGTTAAAATTATCTTTGAGTTCGCTATAATTTTGCAAATCACATAATGATATTGATATTTGTTGAGAGTGCTAGGTTGTCTGTAGATATATATTAATATATTACACCGTGTGTGCTAATATATTCTCATTTTTTTGAACTGAATTCACTAATTGGACTAAACCTTTAATATGACTCGCCCCCGACTCCCTCTCTCTGTGGAAATTACTGACACGTTAACAATACACGAGGAGGAATTCAATCTGGGAGTTGGGCTTGAATTCTACATTGAGGCAAGGCTGTAGAATGTCTAGGGGAAGGGGGGGTCATCAAATATTTATGTGTCCACGTACGAGACCTCTTCATTTTTCTTCAATCATGGTTTGTATTTGCTGGGTTTATATATATATTAACTTGGTTTGTATATATTAGTTTATGAGCTTCGAAGTGCTACGAGATTGTAACAATAATAAACATGGGTAGAGTAAGGGGTCGTAGAGTTTCCGAACTCGTAGAGTTTCCAAGCTCTTAGAGTTTCCTAGCTCGTAGAGTTTCGAAGCTCGTAACCTGGGTCAGAAATCGTCAAGCATTTACGTATTCCCTTACAAATCCTGTATGTTGGTGTTGGATATTGCGCTTAGTGGCATAATATCTTCCAAGGTCCTTCCAGAGAAGCAACCTTTTGGCTGTCAAGAGAGAACTGAAACTGGAGTTTCTTATCCCTTCTTGAGCCAAAGGACTCCTTTGGGGATCAGGTGAGACTATGGAACCCATCCTCAGACATATCAACATTAATACACACACACACACACACACACACACACACACACACACACACACACACACACACACACACACACACACACACACACACACACACGGTCTTGGTGGAGGCCAAGACCGTCAGTAGTTTCAAAGCGTTATATGACAAAGAGTGCTGGGAAGACGGGACACCACGAGCGTAGCTCTCATCCTGTAACTACACTTAGGTAATTACACTTAGGTAATTACACACACACAAGGAACCCCTAAAACCCACCCATACACCCCTTAAAGCCTTTCCAAGGCTTCTCTGAAGCCCTTATCTTGAGGTTATCTTGAGATGATTTCGAGAGCTACACCCCCGAATTTCCCTACACCCCCGTCATATAAGCCCCGGGGTGTAAGGACGGTAAGGTATATACTCACAGACTGGTTGGCTGTGTCGTGGAGAGTACAGTCTAGCGTGACCTCCGCCCCAAGGTACACGCTGACGGAGGTATTGGGGGTAGCGAAGTACGGCTCACGAACTGCTTCCTTCGCCTCCTCTCCTCCCGTATCCTCCTGCGAGTCCTCCTGCCCCGTCGAGGTCTCGGACGGGGCATCGGGTAGGTCGGTGGTAAACGAGGCAGGGGAGGAGGGTGCTGGGGTAGAGGCCGGCGGGGGCAGAGTGAAGTAGTTGAGAGGCTGGAGAGTGAGAGTGGGCAGCGTCTCAGCCTCCACACCACCTGCAGGAGAATGAATATTGTTGTCAGTAAACAACATTATACATTTTCAGTATTGATAATGTGTCCCCACATGATGGGAAGAGGGGGGTATGTGTCCCCATGAAAGAGGGTGGTGTGGCATGTGTCCACCTACACATAGTGGCATGTATCGCACCGTGTCACAGTAACAGGAAGAGTCCCGTTACGGCTGTGACCATGACGACGACCCTTGACAGTTCTGGAAAACGATATTGGCAAAGTTCTTGACAGCAATTGTTGAAGAAAAAAATAGAGAGGCTTAAGATGCGGGAACTTTTGAGATAGTATTGACCGTCGCAGCTGCTGGTGCTGATTCAGCTTCACAGCTGGTGCTGATTTAGCTTCACAGCTGGTGCTGATTCAGTTTCACAGCTGGTGCTGATTCAGCTTCGCAGCTGGTGCTGATTCAGCTTCACAGCTGGTGCTGATTCAGCTTCGCAGCTGGTGCTGATTCAGCTTCGCAGCTGGTGCTGATTCAGCTTCGCAGCTGGTGCTGATTCAGCTTCACAGCTGGTGCTGATTCAGCTTCGCAGCTGGTGCTGATTCAGCTTCGCAGCTGGTGCTGATTCAGCTTCACAGCTGGTGCTGATTCAGCTTCGCAGCTGGTGCTGATTCAGCTTCGCAGCTGGTGCTGATTTAGCTTCACAGCTGGTGCTGATTCAGCTTCGCAGCTGGTGCTGATTCAGCTTTGCAGCTGGTGCTGATTCAGCTTCACAGCTGGTTCTGATTCAGCTTCTCAGCTGGTGCTGATTTAGCTTCACAGCTGGTGCTGATTCAGTTTCACAGCTGGTGCTGATTCAGCTTCGCAGCTGGTGCTGATTTAGCTTCACAGCTGGTGCTGATTCAGCTTCACAGCTGGTGCTGATTCAGCTTCACAGCTGGTGCTGATTTAGCTTCACAGCTGGTGCTGATTCAGCTTCACAGCTGGTGCTGATTTAGCTTCACAGCTGGTGCTGATTTAGCTTCACAGCTGGTGCTGATTCAGCTTCGCAGCTGGTGCTGATTCAGCTTCACAGCTGGTGCTGATTCAGCTTCGCAGCTGGTGCTGATTCAGCTTCACAGCTGGTGCTGATTCAGCTTCACAGCTGGTGCTGATTCAGCTTCACAGCTGGTGCTGATTCAGCTTCGCAGCTGGTGCTGATTCAGCTTCGCAGCAGCTGGTACGAGGAAAGGTTCGCCATCTGCCTGCCTCTTTTAGCTTACTAGCTGGCGCCATTAGGACGTTCTTGTTGTTATAGATTCAGCTACTCTGAACAAGTTCCAAGCAGCACGGGCAATGGTGAGCCCCTAACTTGCCTGGCACAGGGACGGGGCAACTAGCACGGGCTATGGTGAGCCCGTAGTGAACTTACCTGGCACAGGAGCGGGGCAAGTAGCACGGGCTATGGTGAGCCCGTAGTGGACTTACCTGGCACAGGAGCGGGGCAAGTAGCACGAGCTATGGTGAGCCCGTAGTGGACTTACCTGGCACAGGAGCGGGGCAAGTAGCACGGGCTATGGTGAGCCCGTAGTGGACTTACCTGGCACAGGAGCGGGGCAAGTAGCACGGGCTATGGTGAGCCCGTAGTGGACTTACCTGGCACAGGAGCGGGGCAAGTAGCACGGGCTACGGTGAGCCCGTAGTGAACTTACCTGGCACAGGAGCGGGGCAAGTAGCACGGGCTACGGTGAGCCCGTAGTGAACTTACCTGGCACAGGAGCGGGGCAAGTAGCACGGGCTACGGTGAGCCCGTAGTGAACTTACCTGGCACAGGAGCGGGGCAAGTAGCACGGGGTATGGTGAGCCCGTAACTTACCTGGCACAGGGACGGGGCAAGTAGCACGGGCTATGGTGAGCCCGTAGTGGACTTACCTGGCACAGGAGCGGGGCAAGTAGCACGGGCTATAGTGAGCCCGTAGTGGACGTACCTGGCACAGGAGCGGGGCAAGTAGCACGGGCTATAGTGAGCCCGTAGTGGACGTACCTGGCACAGGAACGGGGCAAGTAGCACGGGCTATAGTGAGCCCGTAGTGGACTTACCTGGCACAGGAGCGGGGCAAGTAGCACGGGCTATGGTGAGCCCGTAGTGGACTTACCTGGCACAGGAGCGAGGCAAGTAGCACGGGCTATGGTGAGCCCGTAGTGGACTTACCTGGCACAGGAGCGGGGCAAGTAGCACGGGCTATGGTGAGCCCGTAGTGGACTTACCTGGCACAGGAACGGGGCAAGTAGCACGGGCTATGGTGAGCCCGTAGTGGACTTACCTGGCACAGGAGCGAGGCAAGTAGCACGGGCTATGGTGAGCCCGTAGTGGACTTACCTGGCACAGGAGCGAGGCTGTAACTCTCTATTAGGACGGATGAAGAACTCCCTACGTTAACATGGTGTATATGGACGGCTTGGTGAACTCTGCCCTCAACGCCTGATTAACCTAAGAAATCTCGAGAACAGTTTTGGAGCAGGTGTGCGGGATTGAACCTGCGTCATTGGTATCCGATGGGCGTCTTAACCCATGGACCACGATATTCTGAAAGGTACAAAGCCCGGAGTCAGGCCGAACTTTCTCGTGGTAATACTGTGTTGCTGTGATTTGATGGGGGTGAAATGTTCGCCTTGTTTCCCCGACAATGCGAACAGCATATAGCTCTCTCTCTCTCTCTCTCTCTCTCTCTCTCTCTCTCTCTCTCTCTCTCTCTCTCTCTCTCTCTCTCTCTCTCTCTCTCTCTCTCTCTCTCTCTCTCTCTCTCTCTCTCTCTCTCTCTCTCTCTCTCTCTCTCTCTCTCTCTCTCTCTTCTCTTTCTCTCTCTCTCTCTCTCTCTCTCTCTCTCTCTCTCTCTCTCTCTCTCTCTCTCTCTCTCTCTCTCTCTCTCTCGCTCTCTCTCTCTCTCTCTCTCTCTCTCTCTCTCTCTCTCTCTCTCTCTCTCTCTCTCTCTCTCTCTCTCTCTTTCTCTCTCTCTCTCTCTCTCTCTCTCTCTCTCTCTCTCTCTCTCTCTCTCTCTCTCTCTCTCTCTCTCTCTCTCTCTCTCTCTCTCTCTCTTTCTCTCTCTCTCTCTCTCTCTCTCTCTCTCTCTCTCTCTCTCTCTCTCTCTCTCTCTCTCTCTCTCTCTCTCTCTCTCTCTCTCTCACACACACACATTACGCGACAGCAAGTCATGAATCACACCACAAGCCACAAACAACACAACCACAACTACCACAAACTACACAACCACTCCCACGCCACAAACCACGCCAAGCAGCATCAAAACTACATCTCCCGGAGATCTGTTTATAACATTTAGCTTAAAATATCACTAATGAATTGCGGTGAGCATCTCATTGTTCCACTAATTGCAGCAGGACATGTGGGGGGGGGGAAGAGGAGGGAATGGCTGTTGTCATTGTCAGTGCCGTCTCGCGCGGGTGTCGATTGTTACCCGGTCCAGGAGCTGGAGGTCGACACGTCAGTCCTGAGAGAACATGGGGTTTCTGTCACTACACGTCAGTGTGTCACTATACACGTCAGTGTGTCACTATACACGTCAGTGTGTCACTATACACGTCAGTGTGTCACTATACACGTCAGTGTGTCACTATACACGTCAGTGTGTCACTATACACGTCAGTGTGTCACTATACACGTCAGTGTGTCACTATACACGTCAGTGTGTCACCATACACGTCAATGAGTCATCATACACGTCAATGTGTCACCATACACGTCAATGAGTCACCATACACGACAATGTGTCACCATACACGACAATGTGTCACCATACACGACAATGTGTCACCATACACGTCAAATGATAAAACAGAAGGTTGAGGTGGTGCGCAAATTAACCATGTTAGACAAACAGACGAGCCTGTCTGTCTGTCTGTCTGTCTGTCTGTCTGTCTGTCTGTCACACTTCAGTGTCAGGCCACTAAACAAGTGTCATGAACCAGGAGAGGAAACAGTAGGGACTTCCCTTTACCCATATGACATGTCGAGGCACAAAAGGGATAGAGAGTCATTTGCATTACACGAGCGACAGTTAGGAGTGACTGGGGCCCAGGAAATGAAGCTCGATATCCTTCAAACCACACCCACTGTCCCCCTCCCCCTCCCCCGAGCACCTGAAACACAGGGAAGGTGTTCGCGCTGAAGTATCCTCTGAGCTTCCTCTACTAACTCCCGACTTTATATAAAAATAGTATAAATATCCGCTTATCTTAAATGAAATCGGATTAGCTTCTATTCTCCATCAATAACGCTTCGTTTTTTGTTGGTCGGACCGTTTTCTTTCCTCTGTACTGATGGGGGGCAACTTGTGGATATTGCAAGAGGAGGTTCTGATGCTTGAGTTGGATTCAGACGCAGTTTAGAATTTTTTTTTGCGTCGTTCTCCTTCCTTTTGTTGTTGCTGTTGTTTAAGATTCGCTACCTGGAACAAAAAGTTCCAAGTAGCACGGGCTATGGTGAGCCCGTCCCTCCTTCCTCGTGTTTCTTTATAGACATGTAACAATAATGGTATATAATCTGAATTATTTGTTCAGTGCGTAGGCATAGTTTGGTTTTTATTGATAATTATATGTTGGCATAAAGTATGATACCACACTGCTCCGTACCACCAATACCACACCACCAGATACATACCAGTTCTTCACCATTATCACCCTACCCATTATCACCACACCACTACCTGGATTGTACCTTCATGGGGTTCTGCGAGTTGCTCTACTCCCCCAAGGCCAGGCGGGGGGAGGGGGGGGGGACCAGGCTTGACTTGTGAGAGCTTGGTCCACCAAGTTGTTGCTTAGAGCGGCCCGCAGGCCCACATATCCATTACAACCCGGTTGGTCCGACACTTCCTGCAGAAAACTGTCCAGTTTTTTCTTTTAAGAAGTCCATCTTTCTTCCTACAGTATTTCTTATAATTGCTAGAAGGATATTCAACAGCCGTGGACCTCTGATGTTCATACAGTGCTCTGGTTATGCCTATACCAGATATATTCTCATATATCTCATTTGAGAATAAGGAAAAACAGAGGCACAAGCACTGTGCTCTCAAGTTACAGAGCTTTTCACTGTGCTTGGATTCGATTTGATTTGATTGACTGTTACTCTTTGCGTTCTTTTTGACAGAAAATTGAATATCCATCGACCTATTTTAACTGTTATTCACATTGACCACATTTTATGGCCTGTCACTCTAAGGTCACAGTTATCAAATGCCTTTGTAAAGTCCGTATATATATATATACCTCATCTGAATTCTGTTTTTCTTATAATACATCAAATGCCAGAGTGCACGAGTACCTGTGAAAGGCATGATGCTTTTATGCCTTTTGAAAAGGCATGAATCGATGTTGGCCTGGGTTATGGAGGTCATTGACCTCCATAAGACTGGAGATCTGACTCCTGATCACTCTCTCAAAAATTTGTATTATGTGTGACGTTCGTTCGACTGGTCTGTGAGTTTTATCCTGTGTTTTGCTCGCTCTCTTGTGCAGGGGGGCCTCATAGCCTGGTGGATAGCGCGTAGGACTCGTAATTTTGTGGCGCGGGTTCGATTCCCGCACGAGGCAGAAACAAATGGGCAAAGTTTCTTTCACCCTGAATGCCCCTGTTACCTAGCAGTAAATAGGTACCTGGGAGTTAGTCAGCTGTCACGGGCTGCTTCCTGGGGGTGGAGGCCTGGTCGAGGACCGGGCCGCGGGGACACTAAAGCCCCGAAATCATCTCAAGATAACCTCAAGGGGGAAGCTATATCTGCTGATTTAAGCACTTCTGGTATTCCCTCTCCCTCGTGTCCAAGCTTTTCCTCCACATTACACTAAGTGCTTGTGTTACTGACACTTTGCATTTCTTTATAAATATTGGATTTCTAAACTATGTCAACGAAAATACACCACCACTACATCATCGCCAGAAATATATCAACACCCCATCATCATCCTCTCCACCACCACTATAATGGAAATATTCCTACACCCTCTCACCACAGCAAACAGTAATCATCACTTACACAACCACAAGCTATCATCACCACACCACAACCACCACACCACAACCACCACACCACAACCACCACACCACAACCACCACACCACAACCACCACACCACAACCACCACACCACAACCACCACAACCACCACACCACAACCACCACACCACAACCACCACACCACAACCACCACACCACAACCACCACAACCACCACACCACAACCACCACAACCACCACACCACAACCACCACAACCACCACACCACAACCACCACAACCACCACACCACAACCACAAGAGAGAGGCACCACCGGTTCCCAACACAGCCAACATTTCATCCAAAACTGAAAGGTACGTCAGCTGAACTTTCTTAGTGTGACCCCCTGAACTTTCTGAGCGTGACCCCTTGAACTTTCTGAGCGTGACCCCTTGAACTTTCTGAGCGTGATCCCTGAACTTTCTGACCATGACCCCCTGAACTTTCTGAGCATGACCCCTGAACTTTCTGAGCATGACCCCTGAACTTTCTGAGCGTGATCCCTGAACTTTCTGAGAGTGACCCTTGAACTTTCTGAGCATGACCCCTGAACTTTCTGAGCATGACCCTTGAACTTTCTGAGATAGAGAGAGTGAAAACTGAAGATGCTGACCACGGAAGAATCAGTCGAGTTTACTTATGCATTTAAAGCAATCCAGAAAAAAAGAAGTTTGTGAGTGACTGCAGAAAGTTGTGAGACTGTTAAGAAAAAACAGCTGAGTCTTGGGGGAAAATATTATTATATTCCCAGGCGGTATGAAGGTCCTGAGAGAGAGAGAGAGAGAGAGAGAGAGAGAGAGAGAGAGAGAGAGAGAGAGAGAGGCAGGCAGATATACAGACAGCCAGATACACAGACAGCCAGACAAACAGACCGGGGGACACAGATAATCAGACGGAGACAGCGAGACAGAGCTCGATCTCCCTACTTACCCAGGATGGTGAGGAGGACCGAGAGTCTCCACACACTCGCCCGCAGCGTCTCCATCACTCCTGCAGGAGGACAACAAACAATTTTACCTTAACATACAAACACAAAATTATCATTATCTGGAGAAATTCTTAACCCAGACTGACTATATAGCACTTGGAAGTGGCATGAGGACACGGAGCTGGGATATGAGGACAAGGAACTGGGATATGAGGACAAGGAGCTGGGATATAAGAACAAGGAGCTGGGATATGAGGACAAGGAACTGGGATATGAGGACAAGGAGCTGGGATATAAGAACAAGGAGCTGGGATATAAGAACAAGGAGCTGGGATATAAGAACAAGGAGCTGGGATATAAGAACAAGGAGCTGGGATATAAGGACAAGGAGCTGGGATATAAGAACAAGGAGCTGGGATATGAGGACAAGGAACTGGGATATGAGGACAAGGAGCTGGGATATAAGAACAAGGAGCTGGGATATAAGAACAAGGAGCTGGGATATAAGAACAAGGAGCTGGGATATAAGAACAAGGAGCTGGGATATAAGAACAAGGAGCTGGGATATAAGAACAAGGAGCTGGGATATAAGAACAAGGAGCTGGGATATAAGGACAAGGAGCTGGGATATAAGAACAAGGAGCTGGGATATAAGGACAAGGAGCTGGGATATAAGAACAAGGAGCTGGGATATGAGGACAAGGAACTGGGATATGAGGACAAGGAGCTGGGATATAAGAACAAGGAGCTGGGATATAAGAACAAGGAGCTGGGATATAAGAACAAGGAGCTGGGATATAAGAACAAGGAGCTGGGATATAAGAACAAGGAGCTGGGATATAAGAACAAGGAGCTGGGATATAAGGACAAGGAGCTGGGATATAAGAACAAGGAGCTGGGATATAAGGACAAGGAGCTGGGATTTAAGAACAAGGAGCTGGGATATAAGAACAAGGAGCTGGGATATAAGAACAAGGAGCTGGGATATAAGAACAAGGAGCTGGGATATAAGGACAAGGAGCTGGGATATAAGAACAAGGAGCTGGGATATAAGGACAAGGAGCTGGGATTTAAGAACAAGGAGCTGGGATATAAGAACAAGGAGCTAGGATATAAGAACAAGGAGCTGGGATATAAGAACAAGGAGCTGGGATATAAGGACAAGGAGCTGGGATATAAGAACAAGGAGCTGGGATATAAGAACAAGGAGCTGGGATATAAGGACAAGGAGCTGGGATATAAGAACAAGGAGCTGGGGTTAAGCAAGACTGCCTCTGTACTGTCCACTTCAAGTAATTGTACTTATAGAATAATAACATTAATTTTGAATAACTTACTCATCATTTTATTGTATTAATAATAATAATAATAATAATAATAATAATAATAATAATAATAATAATAATATTAATACTAATAAGTCACTAGGAAATCAATAATACCAAACAGTAGAAAACAGGCTCTCTGTTGTCTCTGTTAACAGCATGAGATTCAGAACAGAGACTGTTAAGTCTGTTGATACCATTAACCTTCCTCGATAACTCGGTCAAAAATCAGTTTGGGCAAATCACAGGCAACTGTGAGCGGAACAGAACAGACAGACAGATGGTGGAGCTGCTGTCTGCTTTAAGTACTGTCTGCAGGCGCTGCCCTTTGGAAGCAAGCAAGTCAGTCCATGTTCTCAGAACTGGACTCTCAACACAACACAACAACACTCTCGACTCTCTTACTCATGGACTCGAAGGTTCATGAGTAAGTTGTGGTTGCTATATGCTATCTCCCTCGGTGGTGAGCTGGTGGTAGTCCAGTGTTATACATCAGTGTTTGTCTGGGGGTATACTCTTGGGTATACCCACAGGTTGGTGTACCCCAGGGTAGAGTACTCCGGGGTAGTGTGAAATGGATCATATCTGTGGAACATTGACCTCCACGGCAATCTTTAAGTCGGAGACATGGAGCTTGTACAGATGACTGGTCGCTTTGGTTTACAGAAGCCATGAAAAAATCGTCAATCATATTAATGAATCTCTCAAATCCATCGTATCTTGTGGACGACGTTGGTACATAGTCGTGAAAAAAGGGTCCAGATTCACGAAGCAGTTACGCAAGTACTTACGAACGTGTACATCTTTCCTCAATCTTTGACGGCTTTGGTTACATTTATTAAACAGTTTACAAGCATGAAAATCTCCCAGTCAACTGTTGTTATTGTTATAAACAGCCTCCTGGTGCTTCAGAGCTCATTAACTGTTTAATCAATGTAAACAAAGCCGCCAAAGACTGATAAAAGATGTACAGGGTCGTAAGTGCTTGCGTAACTACTTCGTGAATCTGGCCCCTGGTGTCTATCCCACGAAGTCTCCCAATCCACAGCTTTAGCACGAGATTAGACACGAATGGACATCATAACTTGTCAATTACCGTCTCAGAGGTAGAGATGTGCCCAGCTGAACACGATAGGATATGTGTATGTCTGAAGACAGGTATGTGTGACCTGGTGGCAGATGTGTGCACTTAATGTTGTACAGCTCACAGACATGGAGTGTACTCACACCGAGGTCTTGTTGTTTGTGGTCTGTGTGTGTGTGTCTGTGTATATATATATATATATATGAACACGTTGACCAGACCACACACTAGAAGGTGAAGGGACGACGACGACGTTTCGGTCCGTCCTGGACCATTCTCAAGTCGACTGATTCGCCTGCATATGAACTCGTTGTACTGAACGGGGTGAGAATAGCTTGAGCTGCTTCATCCCTTTGTGTCTGTATTTATACCTCAATAAACTTATTTCAATTCCATTTTCAATCAAAGATTGTGTCATCAGTCATACATTTGCCTAGTTACACATCTGACAAGGTTACACATCTGACAAGGTTACACATCTGACAAGGACACACATCTGAGAGCGTAGTACTTCAAGTACTTCAGACAGTCATTACAACTGACAGGGCCATAGACCTGACAGTCCCATGTATGCTGTGAACTAACTGTAGTCCGCCCAACATGTGACCTGTGTGTGTGTGTGTGTGTGTGTGTGTGTGTGTGTGTGTGTGTGTGTGTGTGTGTGTGTGTGTGTACTCACCTAATTGTGCTTGCGGGGGTTGAGCTTTGGCTCTTTGGTCCCGCCTTGTGTGTGTGTGTATTTATCAACGTACATAAGCTATAAGACGCACATGTCTCTGCCACACACACACGTCTTCCCATCCTCCAGCACAACAAAGTCAACACTTCCTCTTTTTCCAAAATACATCAACACATCAACGTATTAACCAGCCATTGCTTACCATTGCCCCTTAGCCTGTGTTTACATTTAAGACAAACAGCCTGAAGGGAGTGACTAATGCAGATAAAGAGGGATATTTACATTGAAGAAATACTACATGAAATGAATGGCTAAGAGTAATAATAATAATAATAATCCTAATAACATTTTTAATAACAATAACACGAGAAGTGTTCCGCCTCATCAAGCAATTTTTACGATTTTTTCTTCACGATTAATGATTGGTCGGAAAATTAATTCTCAATCAGCCTTGATTCATTAATCCTGCCATAAAATATTCAGTCCGGTCCGTGTGCTACACTAGAGAACACAGTCAGTCTGGTCCGTGTGCTACACTAGAGAACACAGTCAGTCCGGTCCGTGTGCTACACTAGAGAACACAGTCAGTCCGGTCCGTGTGCTACACTAGAGAACACAGTCAGTCCGGTCCGTGTGCTACACTAGAGAACACAGTCAGCCCGGTCCGTGTGCTACACTAGAGAACACAGTCAGTCCGGTCCGTGTGCTACACTAGAGAACACAGTCAGTCCGGTCCGTGTGCTACACTAGAGAACACAGTCAGCCCGGTCCGTGTGCTACACTAGAGAACACAGTCAGTCCGGTCCGTGTGCTACACTAGAGAACACAGTCAGTCCGGTCCGTGTGCTACACTAGAGAACACAGTCGAGCATGTTATCTAACACCAATATATAATATATACCTCGTCAATCACCCGGGAAATTATTGGAACATCGACCAAATAAAAGGTTTAAATTTTAACAGCCACTTAACTCTTTAAAAAAAAAAAACTGAATTATAATTTCCGAGAAGCATGTTATGGGCTCATTGTCTAACTCATTACGCTAGTTAATTAAAGTTTTATATAAGCTTTCACGGTATTATGCAAATCAGGAGCTGAAGCGTTTCGCCAAGGCGTCACCAAACATGAAACATTATCCGGGAGTTAACTCACTATCGACCCCGCCAGACTCTTAAAACTGATAAGAATGATAACTTTTGTTGGCATAGTTATAAAACGGCAATCACGAGTTATAAATCTTGGTAAGAGTTTTTACTTAGACTGGTTACAGAATCTGACACTGTTTTCAATTAGCATTATTGGTTATGTGCTTAGATATATCAGTAACTTGACTGGTAATTACTTCTCCTAGCTATTAACCACTTGGGCTGGACGGTAGAGTGACGGTCTCCCTTCATGCAGGTCGGCGTTCAATCCCCGACCGTCCAAGTGGTTGGGTACCATTCCCTTCCTTCCCTCCGCCCCTTTCCCTTTCCCATCCCAAATCCTCATCCCTTCCAAGTGCTATATAGTCGTAATGACTTGGCGCTTTGTCCAACAGTTACAGCCCCGCTCCTGTGCCAGGGAAGTCCACTACGGGCTCACCATAGCCCGTGCTACTTTGAAACTTTTGTTCTAAGTAGCTGAATCTAAAACAACAACAGCGCTTTGTCCTGATAATTACGTTATCTTCTATACTAGCAGGAATCTCACTCCAAATTATCAATACATAAACGTGCTTCTGAAAGGTAAATAAAATACTTGAACTTGTTCCTGAAGGCTTGTTTAGCAGCAAAACATCTAATATTATTGTTCAGCTTCAGCCCTCGTTAGACCCCCAGCTAGAGTCGTTAGGTCAGGATTGTTCCCCGCACTAACGTGTGAACTTTAGTTCACTTGAACGCGTACAGAGAAGACTTAGAAACCTTATGAAGATAGGGAGGGGGGGGGGGTTGAACATTTGTAAAACGCCTGCAGGTTGAAATTAACAGAATAGAAATAGAAACATTGATAATAGAAATTGAAATAGAAACTGAAACCTCCACGGTGTTTGTTCACCGTCACAGTGCGAGGTGTTCACTTACCATTATAGAGGAAGGAGTTCACTCAGCGCCACTGTTCAAAGTGTTCACACAGTCACGTCTCGAAATGAACGCGACTCCAATAAGTTCTTCTGGGTCTAGGTGTTATATTGGGCTGACTTCTGTGACCCCACAGGTGTCGACCTCCACACCTGTGGCTAAGTATTACACACCTGTGTTGAAGAATGTGCTGTGTTCTCTCTCTCTCTCTCTCTCTCTCTCTCTCTCTCTCTCTCTCTCTCTCTCTCTCTCTCTCTCTCTCTCTCTCTCTCTCTCTCTCTCTCTCTCTCTCTCTGTGGGTTTTGAGTTCTTTACTGTTGACCGTTCCCTCCACCATTGAGCCCTCCCTCCACCGTTGAGCCCTTCACCACCATTGAGCCCTCCACCACCGTTGAGCCCTCCCTCCACCACCGTTGAGCCCTCCACCACCATTGAGCCCTCCACCACCATTGAGCCCTCCACCACCATTGAGCCCTCCACCACCATTGAGCCCTCCACCACCATTAAGCCCTCCACCACCGTTGAGCCCTCCCTCCACCACCGTTGAGCGCTCCTTGCACCGTTCCAGAAGTACTAAGCTTCTGGAACTATCTTTACAGCTGTTGCCTCAAACTACAAATATAATTAAGCCAAGCTTGATAGAACAAAGAGACGGGCAGCTAAACTAATAATTAGATAATTACTCCATTACAACAACACTCAGAGAGACTAATTTCCTTTTCTTTAGGGAAGATTTGACGACGAGGAAAAAATTTGTGATGAAGATTAAAGAAATTGTATGGTCTTCAAGACTAAGAAGAGCCGGTCGGCTTCAAGATTATGGGAGCCCGTCGGCCGAGCGGAGAGCACGCTGGACTTGTGATCCTGTGGTCTCGGGTTTGATCACGGGCGCCGGCGAGAAACAATGGGCAGAGTTTCTATAACCCTATGCCCCTGTTACCTAGCAGTAAAATAGGTACCTGGGTGTTAGTCAGCTGTCACGGGCTGCTTCCTGGGGGTGGAGGCCTGTTCGAGGACCGGGCCGCGGGGACACTAAAAGGCTCCGAAATCATCTCAAGATAACCTCAAGATAACCTCAGGAAATTGCATGGTCTTCAAGATTAAGAAACTGTATTGTCTGACATTGTAGCATTATTAGTGGTAGTTGTGGCATAAGGATTTAAGCTCATTATCCTGCCAAATGCCCCTGCCGCTTCCCCTGCGGCATGCTCTAATCCGGAGGACAGGGAGGCTTGGCTGAGAAACTTCTGCTATCCTGATCCCCTCAAGTCTGTCAGAACTCTGAGTAGATAAGTAGACGTATCACTTTCCCCATCAGACATTTGAGTCATGGATGAATAGGCCTTGTGTAGCCTGTGGCAGTTAGGGCCGTGTTCACTGTCTGCTACAGCGAATAACCAATCAGGAGCACGCTCGTGCTATGTTTCCAAGAATGAACCAATAAGAAGCATTGTCCCGCTTCGTCTCCCTGAATCAACCAGTCATGGGTATGCCCGCCGTTCCTGCTCGGAACATCAACAAATCATTGGTTATCTGGCATCCATCTCAGTTGATCAGCCAATCCTTGACTGTGCTGAAACCTCCCACAGATCAGCCAGTCAAGCGAGCGTCTGTGCTGTGGTGATGTTCACAGATCAACATAACACTCACCAGCCTGTACACAGAGGGCGCTGTACACACTATATTTAGGTACGTAGCAGAGCAAATTTTGCATTTATGTTGGGAGGGAGCAGGAGAGGGAGAGAGGGAGGGAGGTGAGATAAAGATGAGTGAAAGTGAGGGAGGTAGAGTGAAAAGAAGGTAGAGAGGAGAGAAATAAAAGGGGAGGGAGATGGAGACGAAGGAAGGCGAGGAGGGAGATAAAGAGGTGAGAAACGAGAGGAAGAGAGAGAGAAGAATAACAGAGGGGAAAGAGAGAGAGGCAGAGGGGACGAAGGGTGAAAAGAGAAGGACCCGGTAAGATAGAGCAGTTAGTAATTCGACAATCAAAATAAATACATTTAAAGAAATAAAAATACTAAAATCAAATTAAAAGGAGCAACGAGAGACAGACAGCCACAAACAAACACACAGTAATAGGCAACTGCCTAAACGCATCCCCCTCCCCCCAAACACACACACACAGGGCCAAAGAGCCAAAGCTCAACCCCCGCAAGCACAAATAGGTGAGTACACACACACACACACACACACACACACACACACACACACACACACACACACACACACATACACACACACACACACACACACACACACACACACACACACACACACACACACATACACACACACACTCACACACACACACACACACACACACACACACATACACACACACACACACACACACACACACACACACACACACACACACACACACACACACACACACCTGGCAAAACTAATTCTCTAAAAAGCAGGTTTAAACTCCATTACTCTTCACCAATGACGTTCCTGACGGATGATCACGACCACGGTCCATAAACTGCTCAAAAACAACATGGCCGGCACCTAATCCCACATATATTTTATCTTTCATCCGCTTATATGTATTTACACATATACATATTTACACATATTATTACTTATATATGAATGGAGAATGAAAATCGCTTCATGCAGGTCGGCGTTCAATCCCCGACCGTCCAAATGGTTGGGTACTATTCCTTCCCTCCCATCCCATCCCAAATCCTTATCCTGACCCCTTCCAAGTGCTATATAGTCGTATTGGCTTGGTGCCTTCCCCTGATAATTCCTCCCCTTCTACCATTCTGAGTGGGAACCCAGAAACAGATAGCAAATCCTCTCTGGATAGCCACGGTGAAGCACAGGATGCAAGGGAAAGAAGGAGATGAATAAAAACAAGGATTGAGATATTAGAAGATAACACAGTTCCATTCATCACATCTTAAACTATCGAGCAACTAGCAGAACCACACTCCAGGGTCACAGAGAACCACCACCACCACCACCACACAGTATCACAGAGAACCACCACTACCACCACACTCCATCATCACAGTGAACTACCACCATCACCCCCACACAGCATGACAGAGAACCACCACCACCACACTCCATCATCACAGTGAACTACCACCATCACCCCCACACAGCATGACAGAGAACCACCACCACCACCACACAGTATCACAGAGAACCACCACTACCACCACACTCCATCATCACAGAGAACCACCACCACCACACTCCATCATCACAGCGAACCACCACCACCACCACCACCACAACCCATCATCACAGATAACTCCATATATATCTGAGAATTAAAGTAGATCTGAGATCTCACACAAGAAGTGTTCAATGAAGCATTATGGGGGGACCTCATTCATGAGGTCTGGCACTTTAATACCGCTCACAACACTATTAATCAGCTCTGAATATTTTTATTTTCCTTATTATTAAGAGTATAACATATTTACGAGAGTTCTAAGTAAAGATGAGTCTGTTTCTGATATGACTCGCCACAGGAGTAGTTGTATTTTCAGAAGTAGAAATTATAGGAGTAGAGAGAGAGAAAAGGGAGATTAGACAGGGAGAAAACGTGGGGTTAGGAGGCTAGAGAGAGAGAGAGACAGACAGAGACAAAGACAGAGAGAGAACATCTGGAGTTAATTAAATAGTAATCGGGACGCCTATGTACGAGTCAGCAGGACTTGAAGTTTGAGTTAAATTACTGATGTCAGCATATTGTTGGTGTCTTGATCAAAGGAACTGTGAATAAATATAAAATGTTTAATCAGTGCTGTTTTGTCTAGAGATTGTAGGTCGTTATAAGCCAGGTGTTCATTAGGATTAATTTAGCTTGGCATCAGAGCTTGAATATCCCTATATAAGACCAGTAGAATACACTTGGAGAGGAAGTAGGTACCATGGTCAACCCTCTTCGCTCCAGTGCTGGCTGCCATACACCACAGGCAAATTGATCAAACTTCTGTATTAGCATCAATGGCACTGTATTGTACAAAATCATTGTATGCATGCAAGAAATATATATATATATATATATATATATATATATATATATATATATATATATATATATATATATATATATGTCGTACCTAGTAGCCAGAACGCACTTCTCGGCCTACTATGCAAGGCCCGATTTGCTTAATAAGCCAAATTTTCCTGAATTAATATATTTTCTTTATTTTTTTTCTTATGAAATGATAAAGCTACCCATTTCATTATGTATGAGGTCGATTTTTTTTTATTGGAGTTAAAGTTAACGTAGATATATGACCGAACCTAACCAACCCTACCTAACCTAACCTAACCTATCCTTATAGGTTAGGTTAGGTTAGGTAGCCGAAAAAGTTAGGTTAGGTTAGGTTAGGTAGGTTAGGTAGTCGAAAAACAATTAATTCATGAAAACTTGGCTTAATATGCAAATCGGGCCTTGCATAGTAGGCAGAGAAGTGCGTTCTGGCTACTAGGTACGACATATATATATATATATATATATATATATATATATATATATATATATATATATATACTATACCTCAAGTCTTTTTCAGTAATCAACTTCAAACCTCGCCCAGATGACTGAGACGAGAGATAAAGAGAGAGAGAGAGAGAGAGAGAGAGAGAGAGAGAGAGAGAGAGAGAGAGAGAGAGAGAGAGAGAGAGAGAGAGAAAGAGAGAAAGAGAGAGAGAGAGAGAGAGAAAGAGAGAAAGAGAGAGAGAAAAAGAGAAAGAGAGATCAGTAATTTTATATTTTGGTAACGTCAGAGCTGAACTAGAGTGAAGTATTGTGCGATTGTGCAATTTTCCATAAATGTGTAGGCTTATTCTAGGTTAATGATGGATTATTTGTAGGCTAAGACTAGATTACTAATTTTAAAAGATGTTCCATGTCTATTGGTAGTTTAAGCAGGCAGTAGTTTAAGCTAAATTGTGTTTGTAGGAAGATTAATGATAGCTGGGTGATGTCAAAGCTGGTCAAAGCTTCTGGCTGATATTGTGTTCAGTGAAGTGGAGCGGTGATTTTTTTTGTGTGTAGTAGATACAATGGCTTTTGTTAGAGCTATTTGCTAATGAGAAATTGATATTGTGTTAAGTAAAAATGTCAGTGTGTGATTATTTTCAAATATATAAATTAATCCCTTGCAGTTAATTCAATTACAGTCTCTAGTTATTCTTTGTTCAAAATTAATTATCTTCCGTTATTCCTATTTATCTCAGTTATTCCAGTTAGTTATCTTAATCATCCTCAGCTATCTTATTTATCCTCATATGTCCCACTTATCCTCCTTTATCCACAATTATCCTCAATTACTCCAAGTTATCCCGGTATCTTTTACATTGTTCTAAGTTATCAAGTAATTATTTCAGGTGATAAAATTGATTGTGATTCTATATTTTGAAGTCGAAGATTCATTTACCAACCTTCATATACTTTTACATTTATTTCATACTAAATTTTTGTACACAAATTCAAATTTCAAAATCCAATTTTTTTATTCAGCTAAAAGTGCATACACAGAAGATGAGTTACAAACATAATGATTGGATTGGATTGGATTGGATTGGATTCAGAGCAGGTACATACAATACTTAAAGTCACTAATACGCACAGCGCTTCGGGCTTACATGATTGAAAGTAGAATAAGGTCGAAATAAGAGAAATCAGCCCGACCCCCACACAGAGCCTTCTGATGAGCAATGTGGGTTGATTACATGTTAGGAAATGTATATGTATATCTCTCAGAATGTTTGGTAATACGTTTATTGCTTGTGATGTATGTATTAACACGATGTACTGAACGGGGTGAGAATAGCTTGAGCTACCTCATCCCTTTGTGTGTATTTTACCTCAATAAACTTATTTAAATTTCAATTTCAACTACATATCTCTATAAGACACGATTGTTAAGAGGCGACACATCTAGCTGCATGGGTTCCAATTGAACAAATCCACAAGGGCCGTGACGAGGATTCGAACCTGCGTCCGGGAGCATCCCAGACACTGTGGGTTCCAATTTATGGTATGCCCGGCCATACTAACGTGCAGGAAGATTGCATTGTACTCCTGTTATTTTCTTATTGCATATTTGTGTTGCACATTGCGGTTGGCAACCTGTTTTTGCAGTGTGGCCGATGTAAGCATATTCACTCTGCAGGCGAGGAGTCACAATAACGGGGCTGAAGTATGTTGACCAGACCACACACTAGAAGGTGAAGGGACGACGACGTTTCGGTCCGTCCTGGACCATTCTCAGGTCGATTGTTCAGGTAAAAGTACTTGAGTAAAAGTACAAAAGTAAAAGACAATCGACTTGAGAATGGTCCAGGACCGAAACGTCGTCGTCTAAGATGAGGTCTGATAAAGATCTTTTGTGCCCTCTGTAATGCTTTTGCGCTACCGCTCACAGGATGAGTATGGGGTGCACAATAAACTAGCCGCCTTCGGCGGCAACAATAAAAAATCGTCGTCCCTTCATTTTCTAGTGTGTGGTCTGGTCAACATATTCACTCTGCCAGTCATTGATGTGGAACAATTGTTGTGTTCTCAGTATGTAGAAGAACCAAGAATTTTTTTGAAAACATGACTTCGTTTTAACAACAGTAGATTGGGAAGTTTTCATGCTTGTAAACTGTTAAATAAATGTAACCAAAGCCGTCAAAGATTGAGGAAAGATGTACACGTTCGTAAGTGCTTGCGTAAGTGCTTTCGTGAATCTAGCCCCTGGTACATCAACAAAGAAAATGGTAACCTTAAGGCTACCAGTTATCAAGGCCTGACTATCGTAGGAAGGTTTAAGGGGATCATTAAGTGTTAGCATTTATGCAATAATATTTTATGCTTATTTTGGTGCCATTTCATTTTAACGGTATTCTGTATGATACGAAATATTAATTCAAATATTAAGTATTAAAGTAATACTGAAAACAATTCTGGTGTTTTAATATTTTGTATTTATTACAAATTCATATAGTCATCATGAGTGATGACTATATTATATTAATACTAGATTATGTTAATACTAAATATTAAATGCAATAAACGCTAAATCAAAGTCGATATATTGAAAATAATAAAATTAATAATTTTTTTTTTTATCTATTAAGTCAGATAAAGAGAAATTATGCTGAGAGAGGCAAGCACAACTAGGCCGGTACACACACACACACACACACACACACACACACACACACACACACACACACACACACACACACACTCGCTCACACCCCAGTCCACCAGTTATGGTTTATGAGCGCCATCTGTTGCTGGTAACTGACACCTCACCAGCACCTCCCAAATCAATCATCACAATTGGAAGTGCGGAACATGGCGCGACTTACAAATCTGATCAACGACTTTCTCGTCTGGGTGGAACACTTGAGTCCCGCTGTCAGGAAACGCTTGTTTGTTGGGTTTCCTGGTTCCACCTTGCTCTGCGGACCTACCCCCCCTTCCCTCCTCCCCCCCTCTCTCTCTCTCTCTCTCTCTCTCTCTCTCTCTCTCTCTCTCTCTCTCTCTCTCTCTCTCATATATATATATATATATATATATATATATATATATATATATATATATATATATATATATATATATATATATATATGGCACAACTCTCCTAAACACGAGAGTTAAGTATACAACTTTAGAACACTTTCCCACCAGGAGACTCGAACCCTAGCCAGCACAGAAGCCTTCCAGCAACTGGCATAACAGGTACGCCTTAACCCTCTGCACCACCGCTCAGACCCTTAAAAGAGATGGTAATTTCGGAGTATTTAAATCCCCCAAAGATCAACACCTCCCAAGAGCACCAGAGCAAGTGAGGGGTCATTTAGACGTTAATTTCAACAAGTCCCTGTTAATATGGGAAGACACAGTGTCTCTGCTTAAGGCACAACTCTCCTAAACACGAGAGTTAAGTATACAACTTTAGAACACTTTCCCACCAGGAGACTCGAACCCTAGCCAGCACAGAAGCCTTCCAGCAACTGGCATAACAGGTACGCCTTAACCCTCTGCACCACCGCTCAGACCCTTAAAAGAGATGGTAATTTCGGAGTATTTAAATCCCCCAAAGATCAACACCTCCCAAGAGCACCAGAGCAAGTGAGGGGTCATTTAGACGTTAATTTCATCAAGTCCCTGTTAATATGGGAAGACACAGTGTCTCTGCTTAAGGCACAACTCTCCTAAACACGAGAGTTAAGTATACAACTTTAGAACACTTTCCCACCAGGAGACTCGAACCCTAGCCAGCACAGAAGCCTTCCAGCAACTGGCATAACAGGTACGCCTTAACCCTCTGCACCACCGCTCAGACCCTTAAAAGAGATGGTAATTTCGGAGTATTTAAATCCCCCAAAGATCAACACCTCCCAAGAGCACCAGAGCAAGTGAGGGGTCATTTAGACGTTAATTTCATCAAGTCCCTGTTAATATGGGAAGACACAGTGTCTCTGCTTAAGGCACAACTCTCCTAAACACGAGAGTTAAGTATACAACTTTAGAACACTTTTCCACCAGGAGACTCGAACCCTAGCCAGCACAGAAGCCTTCCAGCAACTGGCATAACAGGTACGCCTTAACCCTCTGCACCACCGCTCAGACCCTTAAAAGAGATGGTAATTTCGGAGTATTTAAATCCCCCAAAGATCAACACCTCCCAAGAGCACCAGAACAAGTGAGGGGTCATTTAGACGTTAATTTCATCAAGTCCCTGTTAATATGGGAAGACACAGTGTCTCTGCTTAAGGCACAACTCTCCTAAACACGAGAGTTAAGTATACAACTTTAGAACACTTTCCCACCTTGATCTTTGGGGGATTTAAATACTCCGAAATTACCATCTCTTTTAAGGGTCTGAGCGGTGGTGCAGAGGGTTAAGGCGTACCTGTTATGCCAGTTGCTGGAAGGCTTCTGTGCTGGCTAGGGTTCGAGTCTCCTGGTGGGAAAGTGTTCTAAAGTTGTATACTTAACTCTCGTGTTTAGGAGAGTTGTGCCTTAAGCAGAGACACTGTGTCTTCCCATATTAACAGGGACTTGATGAAATTAACGTCTAAATGACCCCTCACTTGCTCTGGTGCTCTTGGGAGGTGTTGATCTTTGGGGGATTTAAATACTCCGAAATTACCATCTCTTTTAAGGGTCTGAGCGGTGGTGCAGAGGGTTAAGGCGTACCTGTTATGCCAGTTGCTGGAAGGCTTCTGTGCTGGCTAGGGTTCGAGTCTCCTGGTGGGAAAGTGTTCTAAAGTTGTATACTTAACTCTCGTGTTTAGGAGAGTTGTGCCTTAAGCAGAGACACTGTGTCTTCCCATATTAACAGGGACTTGATGAAATTAACGTCTAAATGACCCCTCACTTGCTCTGGTGCTCTTGGGAGGTGTTGATCTTTGGGGGATTTAAATACTCCGAAATTACCATCTCTTTTAAGGGTCTGAGCGGTGGTGCAGAGGGTTAAGGCGTACCTGTTATGCCAGTTGCTGGAAGGCTTCTGTGCTGGCTAGGGTTCGAGTCTCCTGGTGGGAAAGTGTTCTAAAGTTGTATATATATATATATATATATATATATATATATATATATATATATATATATATATATATATATAAGAGGTACCACCTCTGGTTGCGTTTGTAGGGACCCTCGACCTCGAAGAAGACGATATGTTGCATCCGGGGAGTTTAGTGGGGCACATGCGTACACTTGCATATTGTGTTCTCCTACCACAATGGCGGACAGGAACCGTGGATGCAGGATGCATTTCCTCTCTGTGTCGCCACACTAAGGCGCTGAAAGAGGAAACTGGCGGCTCTAGGGTCTCTAGTTGTTTAAATTAGTTTAGAAC
Organism: Procambarus clarkii; assembly: GCF_040958095.1. Lineage (NCBI taxonomy): Eukaryota > Metazoa > Arthropoda > Malacostraca > Decapoda > Cambaridae > Procambarus > Procambarus clarkii. Next base: position 9,295,003 of record NC_091243.1, on the reverse strand, counting down.
CCAGCTCCTTTAAACAAACTAGCAGTACTTTTACCGCAGGCACCAAGTGTCTCCGAGGCAATGGGGACAAAATTGTAGTGACGATCAAGAACTCTGTATTTACGAGACTTGGCTGCTTCCCGGTGATTGGCAGCACCGCCTGGATGTGCAACATTGAAGTCAACTTAGGTGTTGGCTGAAGTTGAAACACAAGTGTAGTCCCATACCGTCTACTTCTAGGGGTTCACCGTGATCCCGTCTGGGCGACCGACAGGCTCATCAGAGTTGCGGGGCATTAGGTATCGTGGTTCTCTCTCTGCTGGACAACTTCTGTGGTAAGGCTCCTCTTAATAATGCCATTAACCTCGCTGTGTCTTGCATGCCAACCTCCTGTGCTTTGGTAGAGCAGGCCATGCCGGCCGTACCTGTCGGCCAGGTATCAAGGCTTCCCCAGGTCCAACTCCCGGGTATCTATTTACTGCTAGGAGAACAGCGGTATTGGGTGAAAGAAAACGTGCCCAGCCCTCCTTGTCTCGCTCGGGGATCGAACCCTGGATCCCCCGATTGTGAGTGGAGAAGGTGTGGTTGTGGCTCCTAAATCACTAACACAGGAAAGGCCCACACCACCTCCCCCCCCCCAACCCATTCCTCTCCCCTTCCCATGCCTCTTCATTTAATCCCCTTCTCTTCCACCACTCTCATAACTTCCCCTCCTCCCTTTCCACCTGTCCCCATCCCTGTCTGCAACTGCCCCATCACCTCCATCCCCACCATTACTTCTTCATTCAGCCCTGCGCTCCTGTCCCACCTACACCCCCACCTACACCCCCACCTACACCCCCACCTACACCCCCATATACACCCCCACCTACACTGTCCCCTCCACCTGCCAGTCCTCCAACCTCAGACAGGCGACTTAGAGCGACCATTAAGGTGAGGCATCTCCCTGGCCGCTCTACAAGGTTCAGATATTTATCTCACAAGCACTGACCTCCTCCTCCTCCCCCCTCTCCCCCCCCTTCCCCCCCCCTGCCTTGCCCCCTCCTTGGGGATATTGAAAACTTGAAACTTCTGGATATATTTTCAGACTTTCAATTAGGTCTGTGATTATATAGACGAGAGAGAGAGGAACATTTTTATGTTTTCAAGAAATGATAATAAAAAGCTAGTCTACAGATAGCCTACAGATCATTCTGCTCCGCTCTTAATTACCTCTATTCACCCCTCACTCACTCTCTCACTCACCCCCTCACTCACTCCCTCACTCACCGTCCGGACTCATTACCTGGGACAATATGATTTAATAGAGCTCAGGCTCTGATAGAGTCAAGGGCGTAATTCGGCGCCATTACGGTACTCACGTTCGGGATCTGCATATTAAAATGTCAATTACTATTCAATGCTTGCCTCTAAATTATTATTATTTTTTCACTGTAATAATTTTGAACACGGGACTAACAGATATATATATATATATATATTTATGCATTTATACCACTATTGTGTGTGAATGAATTCTAAATTACACGAACAAACAGTATTAAAGAATATATATAAACACGCTTTTTACTGCTCGATTTTTTTTGAAATGCAAATTTTTTGTTTTGTTTATGAGACAGGTAATATATGTGTGTATATATATACATATATTATGTAGATCACGTTATTGATAGGAAGGGTTTGACCAATGAAAATGCGAAGTTTCACTATGTTTCTTAGTTCTTCATTTGACGAGGAAGTTGAAAAGCTTAAGTTCTCCAAAGTTCATTTTTTAAAAGTCTTATTACGGCCCGACGCCCAGAGACGTGCTTCGTTGATACTGTCAATATTTTCAAAGGCAGTTGATTGATTGATGAAGATTAAGCCACCCAAGAGGTGGCACGGGCATGAATAGCCCGTAATACAATGTACATGAAGCTGCTGAATATGTAACCGAGAGTGAGATGAAGTAAGGTGTGGCATGCATAAACACAACGACAGTGCCAGCACATACGGGCTCACCATAGCCCGTGCTACTGGAACTTATTGTTCTGAGTAGCGAATCTTAAACAACAACGTCCCAGCACAGTCCCACGACAACAATTACAGCACGACAACAATCCCAACACCACAACAATACGAGCACAACCACAATCTGAACACGATAACAGTCGCAGCATAACGACAACAAACCATCACCTACAACACGAACAAGAATACAGAGGACACACGGGTGGTACGCGAACAAGGGGACACAGGTTGAGTTCCCAAATGAGCCACAGGGACGTTAGAAAGAACTTTTTCAGTGTCAGAGTAATTAACAGATGAAATGCATTAGGCAGTGAGGGGGAGGGGGGTAGAAATAACCTAAGCTACTCTATCCCTCTGAGATGTATTTCTTTCTTGTCTCAATAAACAAACTTGAACTTGAATTAGGCAGTGATGTGGTGGAGGCTGACTCCATACATAGCTTCAAATGTAGATATGATAAGAGTCCAGTAGGCTCAGGAATCTGTACACCAGTTGATTGACAGTTGAGAGGCGGGACCAAAGAGCCAGAGCTCAACCCCGGGTGAGTACAGACAACCACATTCTGACGAGGCTCTGGGATGCAGAGGGACACGTCCTGACACGGTCGAGACACGTCCTGACACGGTCTAGACACGGGACACGGCAAGAGAAGGCGTGGCATTCGATCTATTATAGCACAGAGGCACCTCGCGAAGGTCCTCTGGGAGAGATTTTATCTTACTCAGGAAAGACTGGAAGACTTATTGGTTTTGGTTCCAGGAAAGCGAGTTCCCTGTTGTCTTGGAAATGAAGAGGGGGCTAGGAGAGACCTGGAAGTATTTGTAGTGTTGAGGGAGGACTCTGGAAAATTGAACTGGAACGATGTTAAGGAACTGGGAGCCTCAGGTTCTATCTGGAGTCTAGAGGAGAAAGAACTAGAGGTTGGAACATGATAATTATACGAAAATCTAGACTGAATGATAATTAGAAGCTACAAGATGCTGGCATAAATCTGGGAGATGAAGACAGAGAATGAGAAACTGTGGGAAGATGACAAAGAACATTAACTTGGAGAAATGAACACAGAAAACAACTAGAAGCTAACACGATTGCAAGAATCATTTGCAAACACTAAAGGAGAACAGAGGACGCAAACTAACAGTAAGAAAGAACAATTTGAATACTTCAAACGAATATAGAGATCAACTCAAAGGTGGAATATTGTGAAGATGCCCTGAATGGTCTGTGAGATCTTACAAGACTTTAGATTTCCGATGCTATGAAGAGCCGAATTCTTAATGAGGTAGTAAGCATTGACTAGATCTATCTGAAGTAAGGAAAAGAAATTAGTGCCTGAGAACAATGGCTGCCTGGTGACTTTGAGGAAAAACTGAACTCATGGAAAGGCTTAACTTGACGTGTGAAATAAGTCACAGACGGATTAGAGATTAAAGCTTCATAAAATGGTATGGGATCTAAGATTGATTATTATATAATGATGTTGGCCGTATGTGCTTAGTGGTTGGTTGAGCGGGAAGTTACCTTGAGGTTACCTTGAGGTGTTTCCGGGGCTTAGCGTCCCCGCGGCCCGGTCGTCGACCAGGCCTCCTGGTTGCTGGACTGGTCAGCCAGGCTGTTGGACGCGGCTGCTCACAACCTGACGTATGAATCATAGCCTGGTTGATCAGGTATCCTTTGGAGTGCTTATCGAGTTCTCTCTTGAACGCTGTGAGGGGTCGGCCAGTTATGCCTCTTATGTGTAGTGGAAGCGTATTGAACAGTCTCGGGCCTCTGATGGCCCGAGCCCACTAGTACACGTACAGAGTATATCTTGAGGTTATCTTGAGATGATTTCGGGGCTTTTTTTTTTAGTGTCCCCGCGGCCCGGTCCTCGACCAAGGCCTCCACCCCCAGGAAGCAGCCCGTGACAGCTGACTAACACCCAGGTACCTATTTTACTGCTAAAATAGTATGGGAATGGGAAAAGTATGGGAACACACCACACGTACCAAGGCCTCGAACACATCCTTCACAACAATGAAGACGGACGTGTGCCTCTTCAAGTCCGCCTGGCACCGGATCAATTGGCTTAATGCCCTCTTATCGCCTGTTTTCAATTTCACGAGTTGGTGAATGTCTTCTGTGAGAGGTGGCGTAGCAGTCCTGCTGCCTCGTATTCTTAGTGGGGTCTCTTTTGTTTTATTGAAGACCCTCTTAAAAAGAAAGACCCTCTTTTTTTGGAGACGTGGGTCTTGCTTTGTTCAGTGTGAGGTAGTGTGGTTCATGCCTTGTTCAGTGTGAGGTAGTGTGGTTCATGTCTTGTTCAGTATGAGGTAGTGTGGCTCATGTCTTGTTCAGTGTGAGGTAGTGTGGCTCATGTCTTGTTCAGTGTGAGGTAGTTTGGCTCATGTCTTGTTCAGTGTGAGGTAGTGTGGCTCATGTCTTGTTCAGTGTGAGGTAGTGTGGTTCATATCTTGTTCAGTGTGAGGTAGTGTGGCTCATGTCGTGTTCAGTGTGAGGTAGTGTGGCTCATGTCTTGTTCAGTGTGAGGTAGTGTGGCTCATGTCTTGTTCAGAGTGAGGTAGTGTGGCTCATGTCTTGTTCAGTGTGAGGTAGTGTGGCTCATGTCTTGTTCAGTATGAGGTAGTGTGGCTCATGTCTTGTTCAGTGTGAGGTAGTGTGGTTCATGTCTTGTTCAGTGTGAGGTAGTGTGGCTCATGTCTTGTTCAGTGTGAGGTAGTGTGGTTCATGTCTTGTTCAGTGTGAGGTAGTGTGGCTCATGTCTTGTTCAGTGTGAGGTAGTGTGGTTCATGTCTTGTTCAGTGTGAGGTAGTGTGGCTCGTGACTTGTTCAGTGTGAGGTAGTGTGGCTCATGTCTTGTTCAGTGTGAGGTAGTGTGGTTCATGTCTTGTTCAGTGTGAGGTAGTGTGGCTCATGTCTTGTTCAGTGTGAGGTAGTGTGGTTCATGTCTTGTTCAGTGTGAGGTAGTGTGGCTCATGTCTTGTTCAGTGTGAGGTAGTGTGGTTCATGTCTTGTTCAGTATGAGGTAGTGTGGCTCTTTTTGCCCCCATCACGAGTCGCTGACGTGTGTGCAGGTATGGTCGTCCATCCGGCCTGGACAAAACTATTGTGTCGACCTTAAGAGTTATATGTTTTGATGCTTGTGTCCGGTGCTTTACTGGTTATTATAAACTGTGTGTGTGTGTGTGTGTGTGTGTGTGTGTGTGTGTGTGTGTGTGTGTGTGTGTGTGTGTGTGTGTGTACTCACCTATTTGTGCTTGCGGGGGTTGAGCTTTGGCTCTTTGGTCCCGCCTGTGTGTGTGTGTGTGTGTGTGTGTGTGTGTGTGTGTGTGTGTGTGTGTGTGTGTGTGTGTGTGTGTGTGCGTGAAGCCTTTCCTTTAGGAACTACTCTCCCACAGTAGTTTAACGGGACGACTCTCTTCACACGATATTACTTATATCTGTATTTTGAACAAACTTCAACAGCTTCGTTCACGCTGTTCAATTGATATACGAATCTTACATTCACCAGGTTTCTTTTTTGTAATATCCATTGACTTGCTTGTGTCTCTATGTTCCTCTCTCTCTCTGCTGTTTCCAACTGTGTTGGCGTCATTTTGTTGATTTTCACCCTGTCCTGTTATCCTACTTTTCCATCTGTCTCCCATCATTCTACTTTATCCAGCGCTCTTTCCCCCCATTCTCCTGTTTCCAGCTGTGTCACCTATTTCTGTTATTCCTTGTGAGAACAGGTGAAGGGGTAGAAAGAAAAAAAATCTTATAACTTAAAGGTCAGGTTATCTTAAGGTTATCTTAAGATGATTTCGGGGCTTTTTTAGTGTCCCCGCGGCCCGGTCCTCGACCAGGCCTTCACCCCCAGGAAGCAGCCCGTGACAGCTGACTAACACCCAGGTACCTATTTACTGCTAGGTCAAACTAATTTATAATGAAACGAATAAATGAATAAAAACTAAACAATACAATAATAAGCGACAAATAAATGAATAATTTATAAGTAAATTCTCACTGAATACCAGTTAAATAAATGTTTAATAATATCAAACCTGTATTAATAAAAATACTACAAAAATAATAAATCCAAATTAAATTTATTCTAGAATAATTAGAATAATTACTTCACTCTCTGCTACTCCCAGCTGGATATATTATTCACAGACAAACTAATTACTATGTAATTACTGTAATTACCAATCTTATAAAAGTGAAAACACAAGGGAATCAAATCTAATTTAATCACACAAGTGACTACATGAGTAAGATCACTCGTCACACACTCAACACTCCATATCAGTGAGGTAACACAATCACCACAATTCACATCACAATCACCACAATTCACATCACAATCACCACAATTCACATCACAATCACCACAATTCACATCACAATCACCACAATTCACAACACAATCACCACAATTCACAGCACAATCACCACAATTCACATCACAATCACCACAATTCACATCACAATCACCACAATTCACAGCACAATCACCACAATTCACAGCACAATCACCACAATTCACAACACAATCACCACAATTCACAACACAATCACCACAATTCACAGCACAATCACCACAATTCACAACACAATCACCACAATTCACAACACAATCACCACAATTCACATCACAATCACCACAATTCACATCACAATCACCACAATTCACATCACAATCACCACAATTCACATCACAATCACCACAATTCACATCACAATCACCACAATTCACATCACAATCACCACAATTCACAGCACAATCACCACAATTCACAGCACAATCACCACAATTCACAACACAATCACCACAATTCACAACACAATCACCACAATTCACAACACAATCACCACAATTCACATCACAATCACCACAATTCACAACACAATCACCACAATTCACATCACAATCACCACAATTCACATCACAATCACCACAATTCACAACACAATAACCACAATTCACATCACAATCAAAGTTGAAGCAAAAGTGTTAATTTTTCAACAAAATTAATACAACTACTACACTTATAATATTATTAAAACGTAATGGAAACTGCTGAAGGCCTATTGGCCCACACCATTTTGTTTCAGCTTTATTTTTTCAGACTCTAAAAAGCTGAATAGTATAAAGTTCTACTATCTAATTGCTTAGTATGTCAGTATTTGTACTGTTGTGCACATAGTTACAAAAAGTACTATCTAAATAGGATGGGTTCCTAAGTGTTAGAGTGCTGTTCTTAAGCTTCACAAGTGAGTACTTTGAGCGAGGAAGGCACCATATATGTTGCGTTGAGGTTCGAGGGTTCGAGTGGTGTCAAACGAGGGACCATTGTGGAGTGGAGACCAGGGGCCAGATTCACGAAGCAGTTACGCAAGTACTTACGAACGTGTACATCTTTCCTCAACCGTTGACGCCTTTGGTTACATATATTAAACAATTTACAAGTATGAAAACTTGCCAATCAACTGTTGTTATTGTTATAAACAGCCTCCTGGTGCTTCGGAGCTCATTAACTATATAACAAATATAACCAAAGCCGTCAAAGATTGAGGAAAGATGTACACGTTCGTAAGTACTTGCGTAACTGCTTGGTGAATCTGGCCCCAGAGGTCCTGATTTGACCCCCACATGTCGTGGCTGTTGAGATGTTGTTTAAGATTTAGCTACTCAGAACGAAGTGTCCATGTAGCACAGTCTATGGTGAGCCCGTAATGCCGTGAGAGGTAAGTCCCATATATAGAGAGCTGCTAAGTGGGAGGAGGCACGAAAATAACCCCTGTAGGCCATCATTAAATCTGGCAATTAAGGAGCAAGAAGTCAGACACGGTGCCGAGAGAATCACAGAGTCGTGGTTTGAATACTGTCCACAAGGGCCGTGATGAGGGTTCGAACTTACGTCCTGGATGATCCCAGACGCTGCCTTAATCTTGAATACCGCTCATTACCGGGAGGTTAGTGTGAAGGACGCGGGGTCACGGTGTTACATCCACAGGCTCTTGCTGTGTATACTCCATTAATGTTGTGAGTGTTGAGGGTATACTCACGTCCAAGAGCCTAGTATGTTCACGTCCAAGAGCCTAGTATGTTCACGTCCAAGAGCCTAGTATGTATAGTATTAAGGTGATATATATATATATATATATATATATATATATATATATATATATATATATATATATATATATATATATATATATATATATATATATATATATACATACATACATATATATATAGAGCCGTGAACCTCTGAAATGAATATCAGAGGTTCACGGCTGTTCAATATCCTCCCAGCAAACCTAAGAAATATTGCTGGAACAAAAGTGAACTTCAAGAAAATACTAGACAGTTTCCTGCAAGAAGTGCCGGACCAACTGGGTTGTAATGGATGCGTGAGCCTGCGGGCCGCTCCACCCACCAGTCTGTTGGATCAAGCTATCACCAATCAAGCCTGGGCCCCGGACCGGGCTTAGGGAGTAGAAGACCTCACAAAACCTTTCCAGGTACGACTATATAGCACTTGGAAGGGGGTATGACCATATAGGATAGAGGTGTGGAATGGTGCCCAACCTCTTGGACGGTCGGGGATTGAACGCCGACCTGCATGAAGCGAGACCGTCGCTCTACCGTCCATCCCAAGTGGTTAAGCGAGGCACACATCTATATTCACGAGCTTGTCTCGTTGATGAACACACCTCAACCCTTTGTGTGTATTTTACCTCAATAAACTTATTTCAATTTCAATGCATTTGACATGGAACTTAGAACCATTGCTAGCCTCACCTGACCCGGTAGTTCCACCGTCCCACCCACTCACGACTCACCTGGGACGGAAATGGGTGAGTGGGAGAGAGGGAGTGATGGTGATGGTGATGTGGGAGAGGAGGGACGGGTGTGATGGTGATGGGGAAGTGTGTGTGTGTGTGGAAGGGTCATGAAAGTTAATGTTGGCAGACGGTTGTTGAGAGGCTGTTAGGTTTAACTGACGGAGAATATTAAGAAGGTGAAGTACAAGATTACTGCCTCTCTGTGAGAGCACTAGTGATAGTCATAGTCTGTTGGTCTCTTGGCTACTTCTTGTCATTTCTTTATGCTTGTTAGTGAGGTTTCTTGGAGGCGACGAGGACTCCTGCCTGATGTTCTTCTCTTCTCTCTCTCTCTCTCTCTCTCTCTCTCTCTCTCTCTCTCTCTCTCTCTCTCTCTCTCTCTCTCTCTCTCTCTCTCTCTCTCTCTCTCTCTCTCTCTCTCTCTTTCTCTCTCTCTCTCTCTCTCTCTCTCTCTCTCTCTCTCTCTCTCTCTCTCTCTCTCTCTCTCTCTCTCTCTCTCTCTCTCTCTCTCTCTCTCTCTCTCCCCTTCCCACCTCCTTTTTTCACTATGTTGTTCTATCTTCCTCTTTATTTCCTCTTTATTCGTCTCATTTTGTCAAATTTTTGTCTCATTAGGATTCGTTGTGCTGCCTCGTTTATAATACTTGTGTTAGCTGCTGATGTTAGCGGCTGATGTTAGCGGCTGATGTTAGCTGCTGATGTTAGCTGCTGATGTTAGGTGCTGATGTTAGCGGCTGATTCTTTGAGTTTCCTGTAGCACCCACACACACACACACACACTCAGCACCCACACACACATTCAGCATCTACACATACTCAGCCCCCCCCACAAACACACTCAGCACACACACACTCAGCCCCCCCCACACACACACTCAGCACACACACACTCAGCCCCCCCCACAAACACACTCAGCACACACACACTCAGCCCCCCCCACACACACTCAGCCCCAATGACCATCGAGGACCAGTTCAACACCCCCAAAGAACACTTAAGCCTGACCCAAGCACTCACTTCACATCTTCCTCTGCATTTAAAATAAATTATTCTCTATTTTTGGACTCATCTATATTACTCCCCCCCCCTCCCCCGTCCTCTCCCCCCCTCCCCCCACCTCCCCCCCACCTCCCCCCCCCCCCCCCACCTCCCCCCTAGAGACAATTTTCAGCGAAGAAAAGTGTTGAGGAATTCGTCAGCTCTCTCTCTCCCTCTTTGGCCAATTGAGTTTCCCTTTTGGTTATGGAGAAGTGCAGAGCTCCGTAGAGAGGGAGGAGGGATGAGGCAGGGAAGTTGATTATGAGGGAGGGAAGCAAGTGGATTATGAGGATGGAAAGTGGATTATGAGAGGGTGAGGAGGAGAAAGCGATTGGCTGAGGAACAAGCCGGGAACTGGAGACACGGATTACACTGATATAAGTGGATATAAAACAGGAGAGGAAGGCGCTCTCTTCCCTCCGCTACAGTGGCCTGAGCACCGCGCTGAAAGAAAGAAACAAAAGAAGGAGATTCAGCGTAATTACTCTCCGGTGATGAAGAGCGCCGGACTGTCAAATGTGGCCGGCCGCCTCACCTCTACCCTCCGCCACAGTCTTAGTCTCGTTGTGGTTCTTCTTCGCCTTCTCTTCCTTCCTCTCCTGCTGTTGCTTCGTCAGAGGATTATCTTTCGTTGTGTTGTGTCTCCCGTTGTGTTCATCTTGGCGGGTGAGTGACGAGGCTGCAACGCATTCAAATCTCATCCCGAAAGTCATCTATTTCCTCCCTTACTAACCCCCATTAACCCCCCCTCCACCCCCCATACATTCCTGCACCCCTTCCACACCCCAGGAACACTAGTGGTTGATCACCCCCTCTCCACAGCCCCCCAGCACACCCCTCACACCACAGCACCACCACGCGTCAACGTAATTTGCTTTCCCATTTGTGTTGCGATTTATGAGGCATGTACTCACCTACATATACTCGCCTATGTCGATATCTGTGAACAGAATGTTCGAGGGTGTAGGCCAGACACTTTG
>NC_091243.1:9246661-9279161 GCF_040958095.1 Procambarus clarkii | reverse complement strand
AGCTAGTTTGTGTGAGTTAATCCTTTTCCTCAGTCTAACGGGACAGCTAATGTAATAAAGACAGTCTGGTGGTCCAACATATCTCAAGGATGTGGCGTTAACTATGCTTGTGGGTAGGTCAGTTACGCCAGGATTAAGAGAAGATCCAGAGATGTGAGTTAGGAAGCTCACAAACTTTCGAGGTTGAAAAGTGCCCGAGAGCGTTAAACTCCCACTGTGTGAAATACTTGTTGAGGTCACCAGCATTTGTAATGTGGTGACAGGTATGTTGTATTTGTAATGAGATTTTGTTCTCTCTCTCTCTCTCTCTCTCTCTCTCTCTCTCTCTCTCTCTCTCTCTCTCTCTCTCTCTCTCTCTCTCTCTCTCTCTCTCTCTCTCTCTCTCTCTCTGTCTCTCTCTCTGTCTCTCTCTCTCTCTCTCTCTCTCTCTCTCTCTCTCTCTCTCTCTCTCTCTCTCTCTCTCTCTCTCTCTCTCTCTCTCTTTGTTATAATTATTTTTCTCTTATTTTAACATATCCCTTTTTCTTTGAATTTTCTCCCTCTTTCTCTTTCCTCTTCCTTTTGACATTATTCATTCTTCTCACATCGCTGTGAATTATGCGAGGAAAATATAGCGAGAAGGACAAACAAACGGAGGCCTGAATAAATTACTCCGGTGCGATATCCAAGGGTCATTTTTTCCCCCGCCTGTTGATTTAAACGCTGAGGAGGGGAAATTTACGGCCAGGGGAGGGGAAAGAGACGAAATGTTTTTTTGGCTTTGGGGAGAAACTTTGCATTTGGTTTACAATTTGGAGAATCTGTTTACTGTTTGAAAACGTTGGTGATTCACTTATTATTATTATTATTATTATTATTATTATTATTATTATTATTATTATTATTATTATTATTATTATTATTATTATTATTATTATTATTGTGCGGTTCTAGTTTCCACTTATGTTCCCTTGTCCTTTTCTTTTTAAAGTGGCTGTCCTTGTCCACCTTGTCAAATACCCTCAGTATTTTGTATGTTGTGATCATGTCCGCTCTGTTCTGTCCTCTAGGATTGTGAGGCCTCGTTACATTAACGTAGCTTCATAGCTTAGTCCTCTTAGTTCTGGCATTACTCTTTTATAGCACTTTTTCGATTTTAGTTTTGTGTTTCACCAAATGAAGATTCAAGGACGGTGCTGCATATTCTAGTATTCGTCTTACGTAGGTTGTATAGATAATAAAATAAGGCCGTCCTGTATAATAAGGCCTTCCTGTGTAATATATATATATATATATATATATATATATATATATATATATATATATATATGTTGTACCTAGTAGCCAGAACTCACTTCTCAGCCTACTATTCAAGGCCCGATTTGCCTAATAAGCCAAGTTTACCTGAATTAATATATTTACTATAATTTTTTTCTTATGAAATGATAAAGCTACCCATTTCATTATGTATGAGGTCAATTTTTTTTTATTGGAGTTAAAGTTAACGTAGATATATGACCGAACCTAACCAACCCTACCTAACCTAACCTAACCTATATTTATAGGTAAGGTTAGGTTAGGTAGCCAAAAAAAGCTAGGTTAGGTTAGGTTAGGTAGGTTAGGTAGACGAAAAAACATTAATTCATGAAAACTTGGCTTATTAGGCAAATTGGGCCTTGAATAGTAGGCTGAGAAGTGCGTTCTGGCTATTAGGTACGACATATATATATATATATATATATATATATATATATATATATATATATATATATATATATATATATATATATATATATATAAATCCTGCCGATATTTAATTTATATAAAAGCCTTCCTAATTTTTTTTAGTGTTGGAGATTTCTCGTGAACTTCCTGCGTCGCCTTCATTATCTTACACTTGTTGGGATTAAACTCTTTACACCATTTGTTTGATCACTCCTCAAGTTCGTCAAGGACTTCCTGTACTTTTCTCCTCTTAACTGTTGTTCTGTTTACCTTCCCCAGTGGCTTAGCGTCGCCTGGAAGCATTGTCGTGTACGGGCTCGATGTGTCTCAGGCAGGCTGGTCACCTTCAGGAAGAGCAGTGGAGCCAAGCACGAGCCTTGAGGTACCCCCCTTGCTACACTCTCCTGCAGCTCTGTCTCTCTCTCTCACTCTTTGGGTCGTGTTCTTCAGTGTTCTCGCAGTTATCCCAGCTGTTCTACGTGCGTCAGGCTGTCACGCGGAGCAGTATCAGATGAGTTTTGTTAACGCTGTTGAGAAAGATGAAGTTTACTTTATTTTCCTGTTGTATTTTTTTATTTTCCTGTTGTATTTTTTTATTTTCCTGTTGTATTTTTTTATTTTCCTGTTGTATTTTTTTATTTTCCTGTTGTATTTTTGTGTGTAGCTTTATTATATTACTTGTTATTATATTATATTACTTGTTATTATATTATATAACTTGTTATTATATTATATAACTTGTTATTATATTATATAACTTGTTATTATATTATATAACTTGTTATTATATTATATAACTTGTTATTATATTATATAACTTGTTATAAAAAATCAGGTTATATAACCTGATTTTTTCTCTGATTTAATACTTCTCTTCTATTACGAAAGTCTATCCTCTCTTTATATATAAAGTCTATAAAGGGAGCTGGTGGCTAAGCGGACAGAACACTGGACGCGTGATTCTGTGGTCCCGGGTTTGATTCCGGGCGCCGGCGAGAAACAATGGGCAAAAGTTTCTTTCACCCTAATGCCCCTGTTGCCTAGCAGTAAATAGGTACCTGGGAGTTAGTCAGCTGTCACGGGCTGCTTCCTGGTGTGTGTGTGTGTGTGTGTGGTGAGGGAAAAAAAATAGTAGTTAGTAACAGTTGATTGACAGTTGAGAGGCGGGCGGAAAGAGCAAAGCTCAACCCCCGTAAGCACAACTAGGCGAATACAACTAGGTGAATGCACACTACCACCCATAACAGGGATCTTGACCGAGGAAGACAGAACCTGGGGGGTAACCAGGAACAACCGTGGACATCTTCAAGAGGAAACTAGATTGTTTCCTCCAAGGAGTGCCGGACCAACCGGGCTGTGGTGGGTATGTGGGCCTGCGAGCCGCTCCAAGCAACAGCCTGGTGGACCAAACTCTCACAAGTCATGCCTGGCCTCGGGCCGGGCTAGGGCAGTAGAAGACCTCCCAGAACCCCATCAACCAGGTATCAACCAGGTATCAACCAGGTATCATAACCACACTAACCACACAACCCTCAACCTCCACAACACCTCACAAGTCAACCTCCGGGTAAATGAGGGGGAAGAAAAGGGGACGTCATAACACCAAGTGGAAGGTAACTCTCCCCATCAGGAGGCTGACTGACGAGGAGAAGTTAGGATGAGGAGTTATGAGGGGTAGGAGAGGACGTCATATTACCCACGCTGGCTGACGCCTTGGTGACCAGGTGGAGCACTCCTGTCACCACAGGGAACCTGCTGGTCTGGTATAGCAGGACGATGGTGCCTTGGTATAGCGGGAGCCTGGTATAGCGGGATCCTCGTTTAGCAAGAGCCTGGTATAACAGGAACCTGGTATAGCGGGAGCCTCGTATAGCAACAGCCTGGTATAGCAGGTGCCTTGGTATAGCGGGAGCCTGGTATACCGGGAGCCTGGTATAGCGGGAGCCTGGTATAGCGGGAACCTGGTATAGCGGAAACCTGGTATAGGGGGATCCTGGTATAGCGGGAACCTGGTATAGGGGGGAGCCTGGTATAGCGGGAGCCTGGTATACCAGATCAGCCCACAGCCTCAACATAACACATGTGTCACATAACAGTTTGTGTACAAAGCTCCACGCGGGGCTTCCGGCGGACACATCTGGTGTGTGATGTGTGTGGCGGGTAAGATGGCCGCAGGTGTTACACACGTGTACAGGACAGGTGTCTTGGGAGCAGGTGTTACACACACGTGTACAGGACAGGTGTCTTGGGAGCAGGTGTTACACACACGTGTACAAGACAGGTGTCTTGGGAGCAGGTGTTACACACACGTGTACAAGACAGGTGTCTTGGGAGCAACAGCACTACATACTTACATACTCATAAAGATTCACATGACCGCCCACGCCCCGCCTCAGCGGTCAATCTAACCGCCCACACAGCCCGCCCGCGGGCTGTGTGGGCGTGGCGGCCCTCCCTGGTGTAAGCCCTCTAAGTGGCCACCATGTCTACCTCGAGGTTATTTCGGGGCTTAGCGCCCCCGCGGCCCGGTCGTCGACCAGGTCTCCTCTATACTCGCGGGGTGTATTACGTAAAAATGTATTTCGAGTCAAATAATTAAAAAAAATATACGAATACGATTCATCTTATTATATAAATTGTAATTGAAAGCTTGTTTCCTCTTCCAAGTGTGTCTGTTTAATGGTGGCTGTTCCCCCTACTGTTTAATGGTGGCTGTTCCCCCTTCTGTTTAATGGTGGCTGTTCCCCCTTCTGTTTAATGGTGGCTGTTCCCCTCTTCTGTTTAATGGTGGCTGTTCCCCTCTTCTGTTTAATGGTGGCTGTTCCCCTCTTCTGTTTAATGGTGGCTGTTCCCCTCTTCTGTTTAATGGTGGCTGTTCCACCCTCTGTTTAATGGTGGCTGTTCCCCCCTTCTGTTTAATGGTGGCTGTTCCCCCCTTCTGTTTAATGGTGGCTGATCCCCCCCTTCTGTTTAATGGTGGCTGTTCCCCCCTTCTGTTTAATGGTGACTGTTTCCCCCTTCTGTTTAATGGTGGCTGTTCCCCCCCTTCTGTTTAATGGTGGCTGTTCCCCCTTCTGTTTAATGGTGGCTGTTCCCCCCTTCTGTTTAATGGTGACTGTTTCCCCGTTCTGTTTAATGGTGGCTGTTCCCCCCTTCTGTTTAATCGTGGCTGTTCCCCCCTTCTGTTTAATGGTGGCTGATCCCCCCTTCTGTTTAATGGTGGCTGTTCCCCCCTTCTGTTTAATGGTGGCTGATCCCCCCTTCTGTTTAATGGTGGCTGTTCCCCCCTTCTGTTTAATGGTGGCTGATCCCCCCTTCTGTTTAATGGTGGCTGTTCCCCCCTTCTGTTTAATGGTGACTGTTTCCCCCTTCTGTTTAATGGTGGCTGTTCCCCCCTTCTGTTTAATGGTGGCTGATCCCCCCTTCTGTTTAATGGTGGCTGTTCCCCCCTTCTGTTTAATGGTGGCTGATCCCCCCTTCTATTTAATGGTGGCTGTTCCCCCCTTCTGTTTAATGGTGGCTGATCCCCCCTTCTGTTTAATGGTGGCTGTTCCCCCCTGCTGTTTAATGGTGGCTGATCCCCCCTTCTGTTTAATGGTGGCTGTTCCCCCTTCTGTTTAATGGTGGCTGTTCCACCTTCTGTTTAATGGTGGCTGATCCCCCCTTCTGTTTAAAGGTGACTGTTCCCCCCTTCTGTTTAATGGTGGCTGTTCCCCCCTTGTGTTTAATGGTGGCTGATCCCTCCTTCTGTTTAATGGTGGCTGTTTCCCCCTTCTGTTTAATGGTGGCTGTTCCCCCCTCTGTTTAATGGTGGCTGATCCCTCCTTCTGTTTAATGGTGGCTGTTCCCCCCTTCTGTTGAATGGTGGCTGTTCCCCCCTTGTGTTTAATGGCGGCTGTTTCCCCCCCTTCTGTTTAATGGTGACTGTCCCCCTTCTGTTTAATGGTGACTGTTCCCCTCTTCTGTTTAATAGTGGCTGTTCCCTCCTTCTGTTTAATGGTGGCTGTTCCCTCCTTCTGTTTAATGGTGGCTGTTCCCCCCTTCTGTTTAATGGTGACTGTTTCCCCCTTCTGTTTAATTGTGGCTGTTCCCCCCTTCTGTTTAATGGTGGCTGTTCCCCCCTTCTGTTTAATGGTGGCTGTTCCCCCCTTCTGTTTAATGGCGGTTGTTTCCCCCCCTTCTGTTTAATGGTGACTGTTCCCCCCTCTGTTTAATGGTGGCTATTCCCCCTTCTGTTTAATGGTTTCTGATCCCTCCTTCTGTTTAATGGTGGCTGTTCCCCCCTTCTGTTTAATGGTGGCTGTTCTCCCCTTCTGTTTAATGGTGGCTGTTTCCCCCTTCTGTTTAATGGCGGCTGTTTCCCCCCCTTCTGTTTAATGGTGGCTGATCCCCCCTTCTGTTTAATGGTGACTGTTCCCCCTTCTGTTTAATGGTGGCTGTTCCCCTTCTGTTTAATGGCGGCTGTTCTCACAGCCTGGTATAATTGTGGCTGCCCCCCCCCCCCTTCTGTTTAATAGTGGCTGTTCCCCTCCTCTGTTTAATAGTGACTGTTCTGCCTTCTGTTTAATGGTGGCTGTTCCCCCCTTCTGTTTAATGGTGACTGTTCCCCCCACCTTCTGTTTAATGGTGGCTGTTCCCCCTTCTGTTTAATGGTGGCTGTTCCCCCCTTCTGTTTAATAGTGGCTGCCCCCCCCCTTCTGTTTAATAGTGGCTGTTCCCCTCCTCTGTTTAATAGTGACTGTTCTGCCTTCTGTTTAATGTTGGCTGTCCCCCCCTTCCGTTTAATGGTGACTGTTCCCCCCACCTTCTGTTTAATGGTGGCTGTTCCCCCTTCTGTTTAATGGTGGCTGTTCCCCCCTTCTGTTTATATTGGCTGTCCCCCCCTTCTGTTTAATGGTGGCTGTTCCCCCTACTGTTTAATGATGGCTGTCCCCCTTCTGTTTAACGGTGGCTGTTCCCCCCTTCTGTTTAATGGTGACTGTTCCCCCTTCTGTTTAATGGTGACTGTTCCCCCCTTCTGTTTAATGGTGACTGTTCCCCCCTTCTGTTTAATGGTGGCTGTTCCCCCCTTCTGTTTAATGGTGGCAATAGGTAATTCACAGAAGTGGAAGAGGAGGACAACAGCCCCCACTGTGCACAGTGCCACTGCACACGCTCACCACATCACCGCTGCACAGTACAGGAAGTAACCGTTTAAAATCACTTGTTTGCCCAGAATGGATAACAAGATGGTGTGTCTCCCACGCAAGACTAGAGGCGCTGGCCCCACCCTGTTGTACAGCGTTAGTGTACATGCTGCTGTGTACACTAATGTGTCGTGTTGTACAACATTAGTGTACATGCTGCTGTGTACACTAATGTGTCGTGTTGTACAACATTAGTGTACATGCTGCTGTGTACACTAATGTGTCGTGTTGTACACCCTCAACATTAGTGTACATGCTGCTGTGTACACTAATGTGTCCAGTTGTACACCCTCAATATTAGTGTACATGCTGTTGTGTACACTAATGTGTCGTGTTGTACACCCTCAACATTAGTGTACATGCTGTTGTGTACACTAATGTGTCCAGTTGTACACCCTCAATATTAGTGTACATGCTGTTGTGTACACTAATGTGTCCAGTTGTACACCCTCAACATTAGTGTACATGCTGTTGTGTACACTAATGTGTCTTGCTGTACACCCTCAACATTAGTGTACATGCTGCTGTGTACACTAATGTGTCCAGTTGTACACCCTCAATATTAGTGTACATGCTGCTGTGTACACTAATGTGTCGTGTTGTACAACATTAGTGTACATGCTGCTGTGTACACTAATGTGTCGTGTTGTACACCCTCAACATTAGTGTACATGCTGCTAAGGGTGTCCATATTACTCTACATTACTATTAATATACAATCTACATACTACAAAATAAAATGCTTCAAATATAGACAAAAAATTAAAAGGTAAATGCTAAAAAAAATTCGGCACACTTATGTCTTAGAACAAAATACAAGTGAGAAACGCCAGTCAAGATTTCCAGACAATTTCTTGACGATTCGAAGACAACTGCTAAGACAATTTTACGTAGAAAACGGGATCTGGGAAATTAGAGTTACATTTAACCTGTAATTAAATCCCAAAGGCATTTAATACATCATAATTAATACCAATTTATCATTCTATACAATTTCAATCAGATCATATTTGATTACTATTAATATTCCTTAATTTTTAATTCTTAATATAATTAAAGTTTATTATTATTGTTATTTATTTTACTTTGACACTAAGTTGAGCGTTTTAATAATTTTTAATAAAATGTAAAATATTAATATTTCTCACGAATGTGAAGAGAACTCGTCCCCGCGTTTTCTGAATGTTTTTTCTGCAATCTAAAAAAAACATGTTTTAAAAGAGAGAGGAATAGAATGAATAGTGTCGACCAGGGGGGACGGAGCATAGTGTCGACCAGGGGGGACGGAGCATAGTGTCGACCAGGGAGGGATGGAGGATAGTGTCGACCAGGGGGGACGGAGCATAGTGTCGACCAGGGGGGACGGAGCATGGTGTCGACCAGGGAGGGATGGAGGATAGTGTCGACCAGGGGGACGGAGCATAGTGTCGACCAGGGGGGACGGAGCATAGTGTCGACCAGCGGGTCCCAGCACATAGTGTCGACCAGCGGGTCCCAGCACATAGTGTCGACTAGCGGGTCCCAGTACACAGTATCGACTAGGGGGACGGACCATAGTGTCGACCAGGAAGACATATCTTGAGATATCTTGAGATATCTTGAGATATCTTGAGATATATCCTGAGATATCTTGAGGGAGAGGACAGAAGTGCCACATCATCGCTCCAACACTACGAAACGCAAACAATTTCAACAACAAGAAATAATGGTATGCAACTTGAGAGAGAGGCAGATGCGATACAAACTTGTGACGAGGTTTCTTTGCCAACAGAGTTGCAAAGCATCGCAGCAGTCGGAGGAATGTAAATGCTCCCACCCTGCACCTGCGGTCATCAAGAGTAATGCACTGAAAGAGGGAGTTGTGGAAGCCACCTCCATCCACAACTCTAAGATTCAACAAAGAATTCGACAGTCAGTTGTATTATAATGCAACAGATGCAACAAAGCGGTTGTAGGCGAGGCATGAAGAACTATAGACCTCACTTCACGTAGACACTGTTAGGTTAGTACAAATTGGTGAGCGTTGCAACAGTTAGAGTAGTTAGTGATCCGTCTCAGACCTGTATAGGACCTGTGCTGAGGGATGAGATGGTAAGGTACTGGAAGACATTATTGGTGAGATCTTGTTGTTAGTAAGATTGGCGACAGTTGTCGTACCTCTGGTGGTAATTGATGTAAGATTACGTATATAATTTGAGAGTTTGTCTAATCCTTCCCAAGTCCCGCTTGGGGCTTGGCTTGTCTTCTGATAACTTTATCTGATCGGCAGTGGCTTGGCATGGCCCCACAGGCCCATACATTCACTACAACCTGGTTGGTCAGGGCACTTCCTGCAGGAACGTGTGTGATTGTTTCTTGGACATGTCCACTTGTGTTCCAGCAACATTTCTTGTATTTGGTGGGAGGATATTGAGCAGCCGTGAACCTCTGATGTTCACACAGTGTTCTCACTCCTCCCTGAGGATATTCTGCATTTCCTACCATATCTTTCGCTCCAGTATGTTGTTAATTTGATGCGTATATTTATTTCGAACCTGGCTTTCCAAGGATCTTCCATGTGTATAAAGTTATACTTTATATACATCATGTATATAAAGACGAATCTTTATATACATTTTTGTAATCGTCGTCTTATTCTCGTTTCGTCTAATCTAGAGTACGAGTCCAATCTCGTCTTGTTTCTAGAATACATTTTAAGTGGTTTCCGAGGGGACACAATAAGCTAGGTGCTATACCGAGCCTATGCGTGCCGTATATGTTCTCCGTATTCCCAGTATTTCGGGAACCTCTCCTGCTTTGAAAGGGAAAGTGAGTACCGAGCAGTAAGTACTCAAGGCGGGAAATCGCAAGTGATTTGAATAGTAAGAGCATTGTTGTGGAAGCCCTGGATTTGAAGGTTCTCATAATCCGGCCCTCTCATTCTCCTGGCGGGTCGTGGGGTTGTTTGGGGCGCCTCACTAAATGTTGGGTCTTCTCTGTGGCTGTAGCAGGTAACCAGGTCACAGATTTATTATTTTCTTGTTTGTCTTTACCGTTTATCTAATGATTCTGTCTGCCTTTCTGTCTCTCTCTCTCTCTCTCTCTCTCTCTCTCTCTCTCTCTCTCTCTCTCTCTCTCTCTCTCTCTCAAATGCCTCCCAGAACGTCGACTTCTGTGTACCTTTTAGTTTCCACTCAGTCAAAGTCAACCTTCCACCACCCACCCTCCCGCCTCTCTCTCTCTCTCTCTTTCTCCCCTACCCACTACTTCTTCCACAGCACCCCCTTCCCTTCCTTCCTTCCCTCTCACCCCTTCTACTCTTCCATCCCAGGGATAGCCGTCCCTTCCACCACACCCAACCACCCCTTTAGGGCCTTGCTGGGAGCCAGAACGCGAGTGAGGTCCAATATTCTTGACTGTTAGCTTAAAACCCGGGGTAAAATAGCGCCATAAGGGTGTCCAGAGAAGATGGGTAGCTGCATGGTTGGCTGGTTGGCTGACTGGTTGGTTGGCTGGTTGGCTGGGTGTCTGGCTGGCTGTCTGGCTGGTAGGCTGGTTGTCTGGCTGACTGCCTGGCTGGCTGTCTGGCTAACAGAAGGCGCCACTTTACCAGCCAAGAATGTAAAGTTATGAAGATAGTGTGTGTTTACATGTGCAAGAGAGAGAGGCCTGTGCAGGTGTCGCAGGTAAACTTATCATACAAGAAATGAAAACAAAAAAGACACGTGATAACTAACACGCGGAAAACACTATCACGGAAGCAAATATAACAAAAGGAAAGGAAGCAAAAGGAAGCAATACATAGAACACCTGGGGAGGATAAAGTTTGTAACGAAAGGTCAGCATGGATTTAGAAGGGGATGGATTTAGAAGGGGAAAGTCGTCCCCGACAAACTTGATCGAGTCCTATGACAAGGGTTCCAAAAACCCGACAGGAAAAAGAAAGTTTGGCATTTTCCTTGAGGGCCAAAAAGCATTTGAGTCTGTTTCTGGCGAACGACTGATGTACAAGATGAAGAGGCACGCAGGAATAATTGGGAAGGCGCTGAACTGGGGTAAGGGAGTACCTAAAGGACAGAAGACAGTCACAATCAGAGACTAGATCACGAACTGGAAGAATGTGGGGTCCTCCCCCAAGGCTCGGTCCTGGGTCCACTGCTGTTCCTCATTTTTTGTGAATGTTCTACCCGAGGGAGCAGCTGGTACATGTCATGATTGCAAACGATGCAAAGTTATTGAGGAGTGTAGAAACAGAGGAGGCCTGGAGGAAGTTACTGGAAGACCTCAACAAGCTGAAGGAGTGTGTAAACAAATGGTTGCTGGAGTTTAGTCCCAGCAAGTGTAAGGTAATGAAGATGAGAAGGGGGAAACAAGACCAGAATACATATACACCGTAAGGGGAAGAAAACTACAGATATCGGAGAGATAAAGACATTTGGAAGTAGATATAATTCCAACACTACCCCCCAGAGGCACACATAGACAGGGTCACATCGGCAGCATATGTGACGCTGGCAAGAATAAAAACTAGAACATTGTTGAGAAACATAAATCAGGAGCCTTTCAAGGCAGTCTAAATAGCTTTTGTTAGACCAATACTGGAACATGCAGCACCGGCCTGGAATCCGTACCTCGTGAAAGATAAACTAAAATTGAAAAGTATAAAAGTTTGCAACAAGATTAGTCCCAGAGATAAGAGGGTTAAGCTATAAGGGAACTAAACCTCACAACCCTGGTGTATAGAAGAAGCAGAAGAGATATGACCACAGCATACAAGATACTGAAAGGAACATACAAGGTGGACTAGGACAGTCTCAATATAATTTTAGAAAAAGTAGGACAACGGAAATTAGAACAGAACTCTTACGACAAGGGGCCAGATTCACGAAGCAGTTACGCAAGTACTTACGAACCCGGGCATCTTTTCTCAATCTTTGGCGGCTTTGTTTACAATTATTAAACAGTTGATGAGCTCCGAAGCACCAGGAGGCTGTTTATAACAATAACAACAGTTGATTGGCAAGTTTTCATGCTTGTAAACTGTTTAATAAATATAACCAAAGCCGTCAAAGATTGAGGAAAGATGTACACGTTCGTAAGTTCTTGCGTAAGTGCTTCGTGAATCTTTCCCCAGGTTATGAGGCGCGGCATTATGAGTTCTACCACGCGCGCACACACACACACACACACACACACACACACACACACACAAGGCCCACCTCGAACCTAATATACACAAACCATCTTTATATAAGAAAAAATACGTCGGAAAAACAGATCACAATAAAAAACAAATTTACAAAATAAACAAAATTATTATACAAAGAACAATGACTAATGAACCAAAGCAACAAACCCAGGCACTTGTTTACAAAGACACTCAAGTGTAAATATTGGGCATATTCAAGTGCAAACAAAAGGCCGAAAAGTGTAAAGAGGGGAACGGGAATTCCTGTGTGCTTAAATTTTTGTTGGAAGAAAAGTGTCTGCTTGAGGTGTTGCGTGCATGTGTTGTCTGCTTGAGGTGTTGCGTGCGTGTGTCGTCTGCTTGTGTTGCGTGCGTGTGTTGTCTGCTTGTGTTGCGTGCATGTGTTGTCTGCTTGAGGTGTTGCGTGCATGTGTTGTCTGTTGCAGGTGTTGCGTGCATGTGTTGTCTGCTGCAGGTGTTGCGTGCGTGTGTTGTCTGTTGCAGGTGTTGCGTGCATGTGTTGTCTGCTTGAGGTGTTGCGTGCATGTGCTGTCTGCTGCAGGTGTTGCGTGCATGTGTTGTCTGCTGCAGGTGTTGCGTGCATGTGTTGTCTGCTGCAGGTGTTGCGTGCATGTGTGGGTGGTGGGTGTAGTGTAGTAGCAGCAACACCAGTACACCAGCGGGGAGAGGCAGGAGAGGACACACACACACACACACACACACACACACACACACACACACACACACACACACACACACACACACACACACACACACACACACACACCACAAAAGTCTCAACAAAGACTATACTGTCTTAAAGGTAATTAAAGGTTAAAGAGAGGCCTCTTGGCTGATTATGTCGACCTGAGTGAGGCTTGTGAGCGCCGAGCTCTCTGTCAGCCCGGTGCTCACTGTGAGCTCCATGCACACACTAAGCACAGAGCTCCGTGCTCCATCAACAAACAAAAGCAATAAACACAAATATATCATGTTGCTGGGCAGCTTAATTGGCATGTTTGTGTGTGTGTGTGTGTGTGTGTGTGTGTGTGTGTGTGTGTGTGTGTGTGTGTGTGTGTGTGTGTGTGTGTGTGTGTGTGTTCACCTGGCTGTACTCACCTAGTTGTGCTTGCGGGGGTCGAGCCTCAGCTCATCAACCCCCGCCGGTCAGTTGTAAATAATAATCCATAGAAAGCGATTAGCCAATATCTCCTCAGATCCCCTTGTTCTAATCATTGCATTTTGGTAATTTCTTTTTTTCGAATCTTGCATGTCGTTAACATGTCCCCCCCCCCCCTCATTCCCACCTCCTTCCAGTGGTGAATTATTTGTGTGTAAATTGCAAAAAAGGACATTTTTATTTTTTTTGTCTAAAGAATATCGATGATATACTTTTTGTTGTAAGTTAAATACGAATGTGGCATAGACTTAAGATATCTGGCTATCTCGGCCACGATAACATCTAGTAGTAATCATTTGTATTTCCATCCACAATAATATATATATATATATATATATATATATATATATATATATATATATATATATATATATATATATATATATATATATACGTTTGTTTTAGGATCTTTTGTTTTCTCGGCAACTGAAGCACAGTTGAAGATATTTTTGAGAGAAAAATTGTGCATTCGACACTTCTTTTCCCCTACCATGGATTTTGCTGGCAGTAAAACAGTAATGGACAAGCTCACAGAATACTGGGAAGTGTTTGCTCTCACGTGTGTGTGTGTGTGTGTGTGTGTGTGTGTGTGTGTGGGTGTGGGTGTGTGTGTGTGTGTGTGTGTGTGTGTGTGTGTGTGTGTGTGTGTGTGTGTGTGTGTGTGGGTGTGTGTGTGTGTGTGTGTGTGTGTGGGTGTGTGTGTGTGTGTGTGTACTCACCCATGTGTGCTTGCGGGGGTTGAGCTTTGGCTCTTTGGTCCCGCCTCTCAACCGTCAATCAACTGGTGTACAGATTCCTGAGCCTACTGGGCTCTTATCATATCTACATTTGAAACTGTGTATGGAGTCAGCCTCCACCACATCACTTCCTAATGCATTCCATTTGTCAACCACTCTGACACTAAAAAAGTTCTTTCTAGTATCTCTGTGGCTCAGGTTCCCAGTCCTCTTGTATAGTGGCTCCCAGTCCTCTTGTATAGTGGTTCCTACTACTCTTTTTTTTAATATTAATATCGCCTTGCCTCTAATGTATATTATTATTATATGCATAGTTGCAGTTCAAGAACTGTTCTGTTGCTAATTCAACAAAAGGTGTGCAGACAAGTTGTAAAAACCGGTGTCAAACAGGTGTCAAAAGCCGGTGTCAAACAGGTGTCAAAAGCCACAGTTGTCTAATTATGACCAATCATACACTCTAGTGCTTTTGTGCTATGGCTCAAAGGATGGATATAACTTCGTTATATATAAATATAACTTCTATATATAAAGTTATATATGAAATATATAACTTTATATTTCATAAAGAATATAAAATATGTTATGAATATAACAATAATCTACCGCCTATACCATGAGTATACCATGAGTATGTTTGCACAGTAAGCTACCGCTCACAGGATGAGTATGCGGGTACACAGTAAACTATTGCTAGCAACAACAGACAACGGTGTAAACTAGTATAACTCTACAGGAAACTTGTACGTCATACACCAGGCTTTAATTAGAGCGTCATCCAAAATTAGGAATATGCATTTTTATGACAATATACTCGTCTCTTTCTGTCATTAATTACGAGAGATTTAAATGCTGTAATTATTCTGCCACTTTACAACTCTGGGGCTTTGTCGCCATCATAGAGTACCCTGACGAGGTACTGTGGCGTGGTACCCCTGGAGGGATACCCTAGAGGGGTACTCTGGGGGTGCCTGGTAACATGTTCACGAAGTAACAGATACATTTCATCTCGTTTTCACTCTGCCATCAACTCTTTCCCGGTGGTGACTCTCGAATGCACATCATGGAACCCGTTTATTCTGTGACATTGATTAAAGTATATGCTAGCCAAGAATACAAGCTATAATACAACCTTCCCGCCACAAATATGAACTAATACTCGCAAAATAAATTATACACGTTGTATAAATTGTATTGAGGGCTCATGTAAGTATTCAACATGCAATTTGTCCTGAGCCTTGCCAGCTTGGGTTCGAGTCCTGGCCAGTGAAGATTGACTGGACGCTAATCCTTAACTGATCGTCCCTGTTTACACAGCAGTAATAGAGGACCTGGGAGTGAAACTGATAGCAAGTCGTGTTCAAGGGGAAAAATTAATAGGGTAAGGACGCAGGTTCGAATCCTTGGTTCCCTGACGCAGGTTCCCGGACGCAGGTTCGAATCCTCGTCACGGCCCTTGTGGATTTGTTCATTTTAATAGGGTAAGGTTTGGCCGTATTAAGGGTAGGGTAAGCTGCCAGCCTCGTAAATTGGCGTCAGAAATCATCTGGTTCTATACCTGTTTAAAACCAAAGTAGCCACCTCGAGGGATTTTAATGCCACCACAATTGCTTGCTGGACCCCCAGTAAGTATACTTTAATTCTGAACTTTATAGTCCACTACTAAGGTAAACTCTCAGTGTATACACACAGTATACATACAGAGAGATGCAGGTATACTTCTCGGTGTATATGTATAACTTCGCCTCCCCTTTAACATCTCGTCCACTGAGACTCGTCTGGGAGGAAAAATACAAAAAATAATTGACATATATGTAAAATGCTCCCCAGGATGCCATTATCTTCACCCGTGTTTACCAAAAAGTAATCCAGAAGAAATTAGGGATAATACTGATTACTTTTTTTAATTCAAGTAAGCTAAAAGGTCTGTATTGAGCTGTTAATATGAATATTACATTATTATTTGCGAATTGTGTTAAAACTCACGAATTATGTTAATTGTTGGTACCTGGAATGGTAGTGTTTTTTGTTGTTTATGCCAAGGAACTTTAATAATTAACTCTCCAAAGTTAATCTTACTTAGTTACAAAGTTAATCATGACTTAGCCTGACGCTAAGAGATGCGTTTCACTGACCATGTCAACATTTTCAAAGACAGAGTGCAAGGGGGATACAAGAAGGTTGGAGGAGCTGAATGTGTGTGTACGTGAGAGCGAGAGGTGAGCACCTCACTGTGGTCCCAGAGGTTACCTGTAGTTCACCAACCTCTTATGTTTCAATGGTGCAGCCTGTTACGGGATATTCATGCCCGTGCCACCTCTTGGGTGGCTTTATATTTATCACTCATCGGTGCAGCTTGTTGTGTGTGTGTGTGTGTGTGTGTGTGTGTGTGTGTGTGTGTGTGTGTGTGTGTGTGTAAAGGTCGTTATATTCCTGTGTTGTCTTGACTCTGTAGACTTTAGGCTCTAGAGTAATCTAATAGAGTCTCCGTTCTGTGTCGCCGTAGAGTCAGCACCGCTCTAGGGGTAAACCTCAGCTTAGTATACCTTAAAGCTCTCGATACCAGCTTTTTTTCTCAGCTCACTGTAAATCTCAGCTCTCTTAGCTCACTGTAAACCCTCCAACTCTTCCTCTTGCTCCCCTCTGAACACGACCCTTCAATCTATTTACAACCAGGTCCCTTATCCCCACTGGGTGCTCACAGGCGGACGGAGAGAAAGAACGTTGCCCAAATGCTACGCCACCTCCTGGGAATCGATCAAGCGCTGGATCTGTTCCATGTTCCTGGAATATGTAGGTCGCTTTCAGGCTCCTGTTCCATGCTGTTAGAAGATGTAACGGGAGTGCCTCAGAATCTGTTCCATATTGCTGGAATATGTAGGTCGCTTTCAAACTCCTATTCCATGCTGTTAGAAGATGTAACGGGAGTGCCTCAGAATCTGTTCCATGTTGCTGGAATATGTAGGTCGCTTTCAAGCTCCTGTTCCATGCTGTTAGAAGATGTAACGGGAGTGCCTCAGAATCTGTTCCATGTTGCTGGAACATGCTCGTTAAGACCTGTTCTTATAGCGATAACTACCAAGAGAGCTGATGGACTCTCCCGTCACCCATCAACAAGCTAATGTAAGAGATTAACGCAAGGTAATTAACAGGAGGGAGAGAAATTGTGTGATGTTTGCAAAGTCAGAACCATCCACAACGACATCGAAAACCTTTAATAATAGAACACTGATCTAGACAGAGGAAGACATAAGATAATACCAATTAGACAGAAGCAGACATAAGATAATACTGACCTAGACAGAAGCAGACATAAGATAATACTGATCTAGACAGAAGCAGACATAAGATAATACCGATTAGACAGAAGCAGACATAAGATAATACTGATCTAGACAGAAGCAGACATAAGATAATACTGATCAAGACAGAAGCAGACATAAGATAATACTGATCTAGACAGAGGAAGACATAAGATAATACTGACCTAGACAGAAGCAGACATAAGATAATACTGATCTAGACAGAAGCAGACATAAGATAATACCGATTAGACAGAAGCAGACATAAGATAATACTGATCTAGACAGAAGCAGACATAAGATAATACCGATTAGACAGAAGCAGACATAAGATAATACTGATCTAGACAGAAGCAGACATAAGATAATACTGATCAAGACAGAAGCAGACATAAGATAATACTGATCTAGACAGAAGCAGACATAAGATAATACTGATCAAGACAGAAGCAGACATAAGATAATACTGATCTAGACAGAAGCAGACATAAGATAATACTGACCTAGACAGAAGCAGACATAAGATAATACTGATCTAGACAGAAGCAGACATAAGATAATACTGACCTAGACAGAAGCAGACATAAGATAATACTGACCTAGACAGAAGCAGACATAAGATAATACCGATTAGACAGAAGCAGACATAAGATAATACCGATTAGACAGAAGCAGACATAAGATGATACTGATCTAGACAGAAGCAGACATAAGATAATACTGACCTAGACAGAAGCAGACATAAGATAATACCGATTAGACAGTAGCAGACATAAGATAATACCGATTATACAGAAGCAGACATAAGATGATACTGATCTAGACAGAAGCAGACATAAGATAATACTGACCTAGACAAAAGCAGACATAAGATAATACCGATCTAGACAGAAGCAGACATAAAATAATACCGATCTAGACAGAAGCAGACATAAGATAATACTGATCTAGACAGAAGCAGACATAAGATAATACCAATCTAGACAGAAGCAGACATAAGATAATACCAATCTAAACAGAAGCAGACATAAGATAATACCAATCTAGACAGAAGCAGACATAAGATAATACCAATCTAGACAGAAGCAGACATAAGATAATACCAATCTAGACAGAAGCAGACATAAGATAATACCAATCTAGACAGAAGCAGACATAAGATAATACCAATCTAGACAGAAGCAGACATAAGATAATACCAATCTAGACAGAAGCAGACATAAGATAATACCAATCTAGACAGAAGCAGACATAAGATAATACCAATCTAGACAGAAGCAGACATAAGATAATACCAATCTAGACAGAAGCAGACATAAGATAATACCAATCTAGACAGAAGCAGACATAAGATAATACCAATCTAGACAGAAGCAGATATAAGATAATACCAATCTAGACAGAAGCAGACATAAGAAAACGAAAGAAAATGTCAGAATCTCAGGATGAAAAATGCCTCCACAAATGCCTCAATAATGTAATACTCCTCTGGTGCTCCTGACTAACCTTTCATGTAACTCAAAATTTTACTTCTACTACAAATTTCCAGAATATATGAACTGATCGAAGTCAGAAATATGCTCCAAAGTTTTTTGATAAAGCAACTCAGCCCTTTGATTAGCCTTCATGTCATCCTTTTGTGCAAACCTTTGACCAAGCCTTTGACCGGTCCTCTGACCAGTCCTTTGACCGGTCCTCTGACCAGTCCTTTGACCGGTC
Organism: Procambarus clarkii; assembly: GCF_040958095.1. Taxonomy (NCBI): domain Eukaryota; kingdom Metazoa; phylum Arthropoda; class Malacostraca; order Decapoda; family Cambaridae; genus Procambarus; species Procambarus clarkii. The sequence goes on along the minus strand of NC_091243.1, from coordinate 9,260,169 downwards.
CTCTGACCAGTCCTTTGACCAGTCCTCTGACCAGTCCTTTGATCAGTCCTCTGACCAGTCCTTTGACCGGTCCTCTGACCAGTCCTCTGATCAGTCCTCTGACCAGTCCCTTGACCAGTCCTCTGATCAGTCCTCTGACCGGTCCTCTGACCAGTCCTTTGACCGGTCCTTTGATCAGTCCTTTGACCAGTCCTCTGACCGGTCCTCTGACCGGTCCTCTGACCAGTCCTTTGACCGGTCCTCTGACCAGTCCTTTGACCGGTCCTCTGACCAGTCCTTTGACCGGTCCTCTGACCAGTCCTTTGACCAGTCCTTTGACCAGTCCTTTGACCAGTCCTCTGACCAGTCCTTTGAACAGTCCTCTGACCAGTCCTCTGACCAGTCCTTTGACCAGTCCTCTGACCAGTCCTCTGACCAGTCCTCTGACCAGTCCTTTGACCGGTCCTCTGACCAGTCCTTTGACCGGTCCTCTGACCAGTCCTTTGACCGGTCCTCTGACCAGTCCTTTGACCGGTCCTCTGACCAGTCCTCTGACCAGTCCTTTGACCGGTCCTCTGACCAGTCCTTTGACCGGTCCTCTGACCAGTCCTTTGACCAGTCCTCTGACCAGTCCTCTGACCAGTCCTCTGACCAATCCTTTGACCGGTCCTCTGACCAGTCCTTTGACCGGTCCTCTGACCAGTCCTTTGACCGGTCCTCTGACCAGTCCTTTGACCGGTCCTCTGACCAGTCCTTTGACCAGTCCTTTGACCAGTCCTTTGACCAGTCCTCTGACCAGTCCTTTGAACAGTCCTCTGACCAGTCCTTTGACCAGTCCTTTGACCAGTCCTCTGACCAGTCCCTTGACCAGTCCTCTGACCAGTCCTCTGACCAGTCCTTTGACCAGTCCTTTGACCAGTCCTCTGACCAGTCCTTTGACCAGTCCTCTGACCAGTCCTCTGACCAGTCCTTTGACCAGTCCTCTGACCAGTCCTCTGACCAGTCCTTTGACCAGTCCTCTGACCAGTCCTCTGACCAGTCCTCTGACCAGTCCTCTGACCAGTCCTCTGACCAGTCCTTTGACCGGTCCTCTGACCAGTCCTTTGACCGGTCCTCTGACCAGTCCCTTGACCAGTCCTCTGGCCAGTCCTTTGACCAGTCCTCTGACCAGTCCTCTGACCAGTCCCTTTACCAGTCCTCTGACCAGTCCTCTGACCAGTCCTCTGACCAGTCCTCTGACCAGTCCTCTGACCAGTCCTCAGACCAGTCCTCTGACCAGTCCTCTGACCAGTCCTCTGACCAGTCCTTTGACCGGTCCTCTGACCAGTCCTTTGACCAGTCCTCTGACCAGTCCTCTGACCAATCCTCTGACCAGTCCCTTGACCAGTCCTCTGACCAGTCCTCTGACCAATCCTTTGACCAATCCTCTGACCAGTCCTCTGACCAATCCTCTGACCAGTCCTCTGACCAATCCTTTGATCAGTCTTGGGCTAAACTTGACCAAGTAAGATTCTTGATCTTACTTGCCCAGGTTCCCGTACATAGAGCTACTTCGGTTTCAACTCTTTTACCATATCGTAGCTCAGTCGATTACGGCAGCGTCTGGGATGCTCCCGGGCGCAGGTTCGAATCCTCGTCACGGCCCTTGTGGCTTTGTTCATAGAGCTACGAAATTTCAGCGTGGTTTATAAGTCACCGATAAATCCATTCAATTTATTTTGTACACAGTGCACCACCTTTGGTTTAGCGTTGTTCCCCCTCAATGTGGTCAATAACTTCACATGTTGAAGCTATGGTTGAATTTTCTTCCAAATCATCTTAGCCGTTCATGCGCTAGAGTCACCACGGACGAGCAGACGCACGGACGCATCTCACACATGCGCACTCAGACGCACTGGCAGATAAATACCCTGATTCACGGACATACAGACACGTTACTGGACAAACAGATGCGTAGACGGGCGGACAGACACACGGACAAAACAGACACAACAAACAAAATATCCCAAACACATGACTCGTCTTCCCAACCAAAAGACAAAACCTTTACATCATTTCCCATCAGATCTCCAAACATCCGACGCGATAACATCAATTCTTCTCATCAGATCCGACCGGAAGAATTGATGAGGGTCCCATGACCGTCGTTTGCAACTCCTTATAAGTATATTGATGCTAGGGCGACGGTACAGGAGTGAAAGGTACCTGTCTCCAGGTACTCATGCACCGTTATGGAGGTGATCGTGGTACCGGATGGACTGTTGTGAAGACATGTACCGTTCTGGAGGATTCTATGCTACTGTAGCTGTCATTATGCAGGTGAATATCGCTTTAGAAGTGTACCGTAGTGAAGGTGCATATGGTATGAGGTGTACCATTCTACGGCTAGCTGTAGTGATGGATGTACCACTGTCGAGGCGCTCCTAGTAGAAGGTGTACCGTTCTAGGTTACAAGGTAGCTGATGTACCGTTATAGAAAGGTACACAGCTGCTGATGTACTGTTATATAAGGGTACACAGCGGCTGATGTACCGTTATATAAGGGTACACAGCTGCTGATGTGCCGTTATAGAAGGATACACACCTGCTGATGTACCGTTATAGAAGGGTACACAGCTGCTGATGTACAGTTATATAAGGGTACACACCTGCTGATGTACCATTATGTAAAGGTACACACTTGCTGATGTACCGTTATAGAAGGATACACACCTGCTGATGTACCGTTATAGAAGGGTACACACTTGCTGATGTACCGTTATAGAAGGATACACACCTGCTGATGTACCGTTATAGAAGGGTACACACCTGCTGATGTACCGTTATATAAAGGTACACACCTGCTGATGTACCGTTATATAAGGGTACACACCTGCTGATGTACCGTTATATAAAGGTACACACCTGCTGGTGTACCGTTATAGAAGGGTACACACCTGCTGATGTACCGTTATAGAAGGATACACACCTGCTGATGTACCGTTATAGAAGGGTACACACCTGCTGATGTACCGTTACATAAAGATACACACCTGCTGAAGATAACCTATTAAAATATTATACCATCCTGGACATGACCATGTTAAAATATGTACAATATGTAGGTACTCATGGAACATGTACCGCGATGGAGGTGTAACCTATATACTTATCAATGCACCGTGCAGCTGTACCGTCCAGGGTACAGTCACGTGTACCGGACAGTGTTCGTAATGCGATAATGGAACATGTATTCGAACCATCCGATTTCTAATTAAGGGTTTCCGAACGACTGGTTTCTGACCTCTTGATTTCTAACTGCTTGGTATCGGAACGTTTTGGTCTCTGAACGTTTTGGTATTTGAACGTTTTGGTCTCTGAACATTTTGGTCTCTGAACGTTTTTGAGTCTGGACGTTTTGGTTTCTGAACGTTTTGATCTCTGAACATTTTGGTCTCAACGTTTTGGTCTCTGAACGTTTTGGTCTCTGAACATTTTGGTCTCTGAACGTTTTGGTCTCTGAACGTTTTGATCTCTGAACGTTTTGGTCTCTGAACGTTTTGGTCTCTGAACGTTTTGATCTCTGAACGTTTTGGTCTCTGAACGTTTTGATTTCTGAACGTTTTGATCTCTGAACGTTTTGATCTCTGAACATTTTGGTCTCTGAACGTTTTGATCTCTGAACGTTTTGATCTCTGAACGTTTTGATCTCTGAACGTTTTGATCTCTGAACATTTTGGTCTCTGAACGTTTTGATCTCTGACCGTTTTGATCTCTGAACGTTTTGGTCCCTGAACGTTTTGATCTCTGAACGTTTTGATCTCTGAACATTTTGGTCTCTGAACGTTTTGATCTCTGAACGTTTTGATCTCTGAACATTTTGGTCTCTGAACGTTTTGGTCTCTGAACGTTTTGATCTCTGAACGGCTCGGCGCGTCCGAACACACTTTGATTAGTCTGTTATTTTAATTAGTTTAATTAGTCTAATTTAATTAGATTTAATCAGTTTAATTACATTAGTTTAAATAGTCTGTAATCGACACTTACTCCCTCTTGTATAAGATACAAGGAATAAATACACATCATGCATCTACTTTATTTTTGCATTTGTTAGTTTTATTCAATCTACTTTTTTTTTTGTAAGTGGGAGCTTTTGTTGGCGTGATGACTGGTTTCTGAAACATTTAATCTGAAACCTGAATTTTAACATTTTTTATTATTAACGCTTGTATATATTTATTCTGTTTAACTCCCGCGGTTTCTAGAACAGCCTACTGGTTATTGAATGAACCTGGTTTCTAAAGTACTTTATAAAAACATCTGGTTTTTAAGTATTTGTCTTACTAAATAAACCTAGTTTCTGTGGTAATTTCTTTCTAAATAATCCTAGTTTATAAAGTACTTTCTTAAGTAAATCTAGGTTTAAAGTACTTTCTTCCTAAATACTAGATTTAAACCTAGATTTAAAATACTTTCTTCCTAAATAATCCTAGGTTTAAAGTACTTTCTTCCTAAATACTAGATTTAAACCTAGGTTTAAAGTACTTTCTTCCTATATAAACCTAGGTTTCTAGAGTAATTTCTGCCTAAATAAACCTAAGTTTCTAGAGTACTGTCTGCCTAAACACACCCGGTGTCTAATCTCACGTCTTAGTCTTATCCAGCTTAGAATTGGAGGGAGGGTAGGGGGGGTGGTTGGCGCCCGGAGCTCCGTCACACAGATCACGCAGTCACCAATCAGAAGTTTGCCCATTAATTACCCGTCATCAACCAGCGCCAATAAGGAAAACGAGAGCCCGACGAGGACGTGTGAGAGAGGGAGACTTACCTAATTGTGAGGGGTGCTTGGGTTGGTCCTCCCAGGTGCTTCCACAAGATGTGAGTGCCGAAGTTGTGGCGGCGACGTCTTCTCTTTCCACGGAAGGAAATAAGATGAAAGATATCAGCGGCACTGTCTTAAATCTCCTGTTTTTCGAGTTCTAAATGTTTCATCGTCTAAGGGCCTTAGAAAAAAAACTAAGTCTAAATAAATTTATAACCTGGACATCAGTCAATGTTTAAGAGGATGTATCTGCTAGAAATTGTTCACTTCTTGGTTTCAAAACTTTTTTGGTAATTATCCACGAACTCCAAAACCCCCCTCACCGAAATCTGGCGAAGAGATCAACTCAAGAAAAATGGACACTCTTACTGGTCCGAAAATATGGCAAGGAGGTGGCACGGAACTGACAAGAAACCCGCTGGTGGGAACGGGCGAGATTGGACACTTAGGGCGGCTGGAGCGACACGTCCACTCTCCACGGCTGCCTGGCACAGACTGGCCGGCCGGGGACAAGCACATCACCGAGAATAACTCCATCTCTCGCTACACCAACTGAAAACGATTTACATTTATAAATATTACATTGTCTGCTTTTTTTTTTCTCTCTCTCTTCTTCTCTTTCTTATTCATGTGTGCAACAGGTGGTGCTCCATGCTTAACTGCCCCATTAAGTCTGCTGTTAATTTGGTTTTCTCGCTAATAATGCCCAGGGCTCCTGGCTTTATCGATTTACGGTAAAACATGATTAGAAAATATAGCGTGTGTGTGTGTGTGTGTGTGTGTGTGTGTGTGTGTGTGTGTGTGTGTGTGTGTGTGTGTGTGTGTGTGTACTCACCTAATTGTACTCACCTAATTGTGCTTGCGGGGGTTGAGCTCTGGCTCTTTGGTCCCGCCTCTCAACCGTCAATCAACTGGTGTACAGATTCCTGAGCCTATTGGGCTCTATCATATCTACATTTGAAACTGTGAATGGAGTCAGCCTCCACCACATCACTTCCTAATGCATTCCATTTGCTAACTACTCTGACACTGAAAAAGTTCTTTCTAACGTCTCTGTGGCTCATTTGGGTACTCAGCTTCCACCTGTGTCCCCTTGTTCGCGTCCCACCAGTGTTGAAAAGTTCATCCTTGTTTACCCGGTCGATTCCCCTGAGGATTTTGTAGGTTGTGATCATGTCCCCCCTTACTCTTCTGTCTTCCAGTGTCGTGAGGTGCATTTCCCGTAGCCTTTCCTCATAACTCATGCCTCTTAGTTCTGGGACTAGTCTAGTAGCATACCTTTGGACTTTTTCCAGCTTCGTCTTGTGCTTGACAAGGTACGGGCTCCATGCTGGGGCCGCATACTCCAGGATTGGTCTTACATATGTGGTGTACAAGATTCTGAATGATTCCTTACACAGGTTCCTGAACGCCGTTCTGATGTTAGCCAGCCTCGCATGTGTGTGTGTGTGTGTGTGTGTGTGTGTGTGTGTGTGTGTGTGTATGTATGTGTGTGTACTTACCTAACTGTATTTACCTAATTGTGCTTGCGGGGGTTGAGCTCTGGCTCTTTGGTCCCGCCTCTCAACTGTTAATCAACTAATGTACAGGTTCCTGAGCCTACACCTGCACCTAAGTGTTCCTTTCCTCCTGTGTGTGTGTGTGTGTGTGTGTGTGTGTACTCGCCTAAATCTTCCTGCAGGATCTAGCTTTAGCTCTTGGACCCCCCTTTTCATTTATCTAGTACAAAGAATCCTGATCTATTTCCGTATCGTTTCTACTTTTAAAATTATGAATGGAGTTTGCTTCCACAGCCTGTTCCATTAGTTCATTCCAGTTTCCCATTAACCTTATGCTGAATGAAAACTTTTAACATGTCTATTGTTCATCTGAGTCTCACGCTTCCATCCGTGTCCTCTTGTTCTATTGGGGGTTCATTGAGAACATTTCCTATTTTTCCACTCTGTCAGTCCTTCTAAGTATTTTATACAACTCTCTCATGTCTCCCCTTTATCTCCTCTTTTCTATCGTTATCAGGTTAACTTCTTTGAGTATCTTCATACCTCATCCCTCACAATTAATTGACGAGCCGCGTTGCAAAGTTCTGAACCTTTCAGAGTTTTCTTATGTTTCCCAGGTTACTCTAGTCGTTACAGGGAGGTAGTTCCTCCTTTATTGTGTCCTGTCTCTTTGGTCTCTTGTTACCTTTTCCCACATCCATCACCTTACACTTGCTGGTGTTGAAATCAAGTAGCCATTTCTTAAACCAACTCTGCAGCTTGTCTAAGTCATTTAGGATTATCTTACAGTTATCATCTGTCTCGACTCTATTAACTAATTTGACATTATTCGCAAACATCGACATATATGACTCGACTCCTGTAGATACGTCATTTACATAAATGAGATGTTGTTGTTGTTAGAGATTCGCTACCTGGAACAAAAAGTTCCAAGTAACACGGGCTATGGTGAGCCCGTAGTTGCATAAATGAGAAATAGTATAGTTCCCGGCTGTTTGTTGCTCTACTCTATTCCGACCTCTGGCCCTTACTGTGGCTCTCTGACTCCTGTGTCTTAGGTATTTCCTTACTCTTGTCAGTGCTCTTTCTTTTACTTTTGCTTGCTTCTCAAGTTCGTGTACCTCTTGTGAGGTACTGCTTGACACCGTGCTTCTGGGACTTCTTCTACTCCTCACGCCCGACCCGAGGCCAGGCTTGACTTGTGAGAGACTTGTCCACCAGGCTGTTGCTTTGAGCGGCCCGCAGGCTTACATACCCACCACAGCCCGGTTGGTCCGGCACTCCTTGGAGGAATAAATCTAGTTTCCTCTTGAAGATGTCCACGGTTGTTCCGGCAATATTTCTTATGCTCGCTGGGATGGTGTTGAACAACCGTGGACCCCTGACATTTATACAGTGTTCTCTGATTGTGCTTAGGACACCTCTGCTCTTCACTGGTTCTATTCTGCATTTTCCTCCATATCGTTCATTCCAATATGTTGTTATTTTACTATGCAGATTTGGGACCTGGCCCTCCAGTATTTTCCACGTGTATATATGCCGTATATATGACTTTTTGGTAGTCCAGGAATACGCTATCTACCCAACCTTCTCGATCATGTCTTACTTTCGTTACTTTATTAAGCTACTTTATGAACTCCAATAGGTTCATTAGGTATAATTTTCCTTGCCTAAAGCAATGTTTGTGTTTGTTTTCATACCTGATTCTCTTTAGTTCTGTAACTAGTTTTTTATTGTTATTCTTTTGAGTGCTTTGCAAGGGATACTTATCAGCGACACTTGTCTGTAGTTAAATGCCTCTTCTCTATTTCCTTTCTTGCAAATTTTTACATTTTGTTTCTTCCAGCAGTTGGGCAATTCTCCCTCTGTAATTAACTCGGTAAAGATCACTGCTAACAGTATGCTGAGGACCTGTGTCGCTTCTTTTAACATCCACGATGCTGTCTGGCCCAATAGCTTTAGTTTTGTTTGGTGATGTTAGTTCTTTCCTTACTTCCTCTGCTGTTACCTCAATAGTTAACAAACTCTCATCTAAGTTTACCTCCTCTTCTACCATTGGCAGCTGTTCAGGTCCCGTTGTGAACACTCCAGGGAAACTGGAATTTAGTTCCAAGCAAATTTCTATAATTTTCCTGTATATTCACCGCCACTTTCTCGTAATTTAGTCCCAAATTCTTTTCGATTCTGAAAATACTTTTCAGTATCATTTCATTTCAGTAGATACTGAAGATACTTTTCCCTCGAAACGCTGCGCGTACTAGTGGCTTTACAAGATGGTAATTACTATATTATGTATCCTCACAATCCTAATGTACCTTCTTGTATATGCATACATAAATAAATAAATACTCGTCATATATTGATGTATTTGTTCCTAGTCCTGTTGCATCTATTAACCTTTTCTTCTGTCCTTTGACCTCTGCTTTCTTCCACTCTCTCTCCTGCTTCACGTGTTTGCTTCATGGCACTGTCTGTTGAATCATGGGCTATTATATTACTTTTTCCTCTCCTGTTGCCATGACACTCACTTCAGCCTCTCCATTTGACTGCTTCCATCATTTTCTGAAATTTCTCTTTGTTCTTCCTACCATGTTCTTCCTCCCATGTTCTTCCTCTCATGTTCTTCCTCCCATGTTCTTCCTCCCATGTTCTTCCTCCCATGTACTTCCTCCCATGTTCTTCCTCCCATGTTCTTCCTCCCATGTTCATGCTCTCATGTAACGTGTGTATTTGTGCCTGCACGATCAAGATGCTAGCTCTTGGGCCCCGCCTTTCTAATCGTCGGTGTGCGTGCGTGAGTAAACGACGTGACGAATAATGGGAAAACGCATAACGCATATACACCCCCTCACAATACCCCTATACACCCCTCTCCCCTCTCCCTACGTTCTCTACACGAATCAACCCTTTCCCCCCTTTTTCTCCCCCACCCAATCACCCCCCACAATCCCTTCACCCCTCTCTACGTAACCCAATCTTTCCTCTTAAATAATACATCGCATTTGACGTTAAAATCCCCAGCGGACAAAATATTGCGTACGATAACCACAGCGATTCACAAACATTTACGTTTTCTAAGACTGGATCGCTGGGTTAGGGTTGGGTGTTTTAGTACACTGTTTTTGGTCCGTTGTGGTAACGGGAGAGAACGGGCGGCCTGAACACCCATTCAACCTCTCCCCCTCGCAACAGTATCTCCCGTTTGAGTGGTTTATAATGGTTAGTTGTTAGTTTCGCTACAAGCGATTTTCACACGGGAATTTACCACGTTAATTGGCCAAGTTAATTATTCCGACGATGTAGTTAATGGTCAGTTGGTTTACCAGCAGAAAAAAAACTTTGGCGCTAACTTTGAGTGCGAGAAAATAAAGTTTGCAACTGTTGGAAGTAAAGCAGCTGTGGCGTATTCACTTAGTTGTATTTACCTAGTTGTGCTTGCGGGAGTTGAGCTCTGCTCTTTCGGCCCGCCTCTCAGCTGTCAATCAACTTTTACTAACTACTTTTTTTTACCACTCCACACTCACACACACACACACACCAGGAAGCAGCCCGTGGCAGCGGACTAACTCCCAGGTACCTATTTACTGCTAGGTAACAGGGACATCAGGGTGAAAGAAACTCTGCCCATTGTTTCTCGCCGGCGCCGGGAATCGAACCCGGGACCACAGGATCACGCGTCCAGCGTGCTGTCCAGTCCAGTCAGCCACCGGTCCCCTATGGCGTAATTACCTAAGTGTAATTACCTAAGTGTAGTTACAGGACGAGAACTACGCTCGTGGTGTCCCGTCTTCCCAGCACTCTTTGTCATATAACACATATGACACTTTGACACACACACACATATAACGTGTGTGTGTTTGCGTGCGTGCACTCACCTAAGTGTGCTTAATGAGCTTGAGCTCACTTTTGCTTGCTTTTGCTACAGTTTCTTAGCTTCCAATCGATTGGTGTGAAGATTTGGGAAATCATTGAGTCCATTGATAGTGTCTCTCTCTTAACACTCCACAACCCGTGCATGGAGTCTGCCTCCACCTTTACCTCCCTGATTCAATTTTATCTTTATTTTAACACAAAAGTTTAATATCAGTGTATGTCGTGATCAGGTCTCCTCTTCTATTTTTTTTTTTTTTTTGGTGACGTGAGGTTTAGTGTCTTATTTCCTTGTAATTCGCGTCTCTCAACTCCGGGACCAATCTGCTGATATACCTCAAGACTTTCTTGAGGTATGGCTTCCATGCAGGTGCTGCGTACAGTTCCCGTTGTCAGGGATAGGAAGCCTATACTAACGCTTATCGACGTCTTTGTCATTTTCAGATGTAGCAAATGGTTCCTTGCTTGATCTTATGTAATCTCAAAGTCACTTAATTTGGCATCTTTCCACTTAGTTCAATCAGCTCTGCTTGCTCTAGTGTGAAGGCATCCTTGGAATTGTGTGGTAAATTCTTGAACACTTCCCTATCATTATCTGTGTATCCAAAGGTATTTCCAATTTTATCTCTTCTTTCCTTATCGTTATTCACCTTCTGATGTGGCTGTCATCAGTATGGGTTTGGGTGAAGGTTGTGCACGTTGAGGGAGATCACGTGATAATGATTAAGCACTTACGTGTTAATGACCACGTCACAAAAAGTACTTCTGATGATGTGTTAATTAACACGAAAGTGCTTAAGTAATTTTTTGTTTAATTTTTGCTTCCTGGTTAAATATTGTCACATTATTCACAACTTGTTAATTTGTTCATGACTTACACACACACACACACACACACACACACACACACACACACACACACACATACAAGGGTTGACACAGGTGGTACGCGAACAAGGGGACACAGGTGGAAACTGAGTACCCAAATGAGCCACAGGGACGTTAGGAAGAACTTTTTCAGTGTCAGAGTAGTTAACAGGCGGAATGCATTAGGCAGTGATGTAGTGGAGGCTGACTCCATACACAGTTTCAAATGTAGATACGATAGAGTCCAGTAGGCTCAGGAATCTGTACACCAGTTGATTGACAGTTGAGAGGAGGAACCAAAGAGCCAGAGCTCAACCCCTGCAAGCATAAATAGGTGAGTACAACTAGGTGAGTACACACACACAAACGACAATGATGATAGCTCTCATTATGTAATTACACTTAAGTAATTAACTTAGGTAATTACACAGTTCCTGAAACCAGTAACTTCACGAACAAGAGGACACAGATTCATGCAGACGAAACAAAGGTGCCGAAAAAAATATTAAAAAAGTTTTCTTTTACCAACAGTGGTAGACGGTTGGAACAAGTTAAGTGAGAAGGTGGTGGAGGCCAAGACCGTCAGTAGTGTCACAGTGTTATACGACAAAGAATACTGGGAAGACGGGACACCACGAGCGTAGCTCTCATCCTGTAACTACACTTAGGTAATTACACACAATTATCAGCGAGGCACTACACATCAAAAAGTCAACACCAGCAATCAACAGCCAATTAACGCATAACCCGAACCCGAGGAATTAACGAGAATTATTTAAGAATGAAATTATTTAAGAAGAATTCGGGAATTAACGATTTCCCGAACCTTCACATTCTACCCACTTCAAGACCCCGAACCAACATAGAAGCAGCAAGAGAAAATATGGGCCAATAGACCTTCTGTAATTACTTTCATTCTTATGTTGTCATACCCAATTTATACCCATTGATTCGTGTTCTGTCACCTCACCCAAAACATTTGTGTCATATCACCTCATCCAAAACGAATATAAGTATGATATATGTTATGTGTAAACCAGTCTTTGAGAATGTAAGAAGCCCTTACGAAACGCTTTTAGGCGTCAGACCAAAAATGAAAATGTAAAACATGAATTTTGGAGAGTTAATTTTTCAATTACCCTCGACAGTGAAGAAAAACGTAAGAAATATTGAGAAGATTCGTGTTAGAATTATTAATCTCGTCCTTTCGGTCATATTCAACAACATTATATATATATATATATATATATATATATATATATATATATATATATATATATATATATATATATATATATATATATATATATATATATATATATATATATGCCACCTCGACCCATATTCTCAAAGAACGAAATAAACAACATTCAGGGAAAATCTTGCCGTTTGTCCCTGAATTCGTACAAGTATTTTCTTTCCCCACCATCCCCCACCTTTTTTTCTTTCCTTTTTAAAGTGGAAGAGTTGGATTACACATTACCTGACATTTTACATACCCAGAAGACACAGATTGCGGAACATGAATCTTCTCCAGCTCCTCGGAGGTTGGAGACATGCCCAAGATGCAGTGAGCATTTCCTTGTTGAATCCTTGCAAGAAAAGACGTGCATTTTCTTTATTTTTTATTAAAATATACACATATTTGGGGGGATAATAGGTGATAAGATTTGGTTTAAATTTTTCTCCCTTTTCCCCAGTTAATTTCTCTACCTTCTCACCGGTAAACTTCTCTACCTTCTCACCAGTAAACCTCTCTCCCTTCTCACCAGTAAACCTCTCTCCCTTCTCACCAGTAAACCTCTCTCCCTTCTCCTCAGTAAACCTCTCTACCTTCTCACCAGTAAACCTCTCTACCTTCTCACCAGTAAACCTCTCTACCTTCTCACCAGTAAACCTCTCTCCCTTCTCACCAGTAAACCTCTCTACCTTCTCACCAGTAAACCTCTCTACCTTCTCACCAGTAAACCTCTCTCCCTTCTCACCAGTAAACCTCTCTACCTTCTCACCAGTAAACCTCTCTACCTTCTCACCAGTAAACCTCTCTCCCTTCTCACCAGTAAACCTCTCTACCTTCTCACCAGTAAACCTCTCTCCCTTCTCACCAGTAAACCTCTCTACCTTCTCACCAGTAAACCTCTCTACCTTCTCACCAGTAAACCTCTCTCCCTTCTCACCAGTAAACCTCTCTACCTTCTCACCAGTAAACCTCTCTCCCTTCTCACCAGTAAACCTCTCTACCTTCTCACCAGTAAACCTCTCTACCTTCTCACCAGTGTAGCCAGAACCCCCCCCCCCCCACCACCACAAAGCCAGAGCGTGAGATAATATTTATAATGACGATAACAAACTACAATAAAAGTGAAGAACAAAGAAAATACAACACAATACAATGACCAGATTTATTAAACTTTCATACACTATTAAAACACTCCGACAACACTGGAAACTCCCAAGCATCAAAACACAAGAAACAAACAACGTAACTAAAT
>NC_091243.1:9241661-9244161 GCF_040958095.1 Procambarus clarkii | reverse complement strand
ATTCACTTTCGCAAACAGAGTGGTAGACGGTTGGAACAAGTTAGGTGAGAAGGTGGTGGAGGCCAAGACCGTCAGTAGTTTCAAAGCGTTATATGACAAAGAGTGCTGGGAAGACGGGACACCACGAGCGTAGCTCTCATCCTGTAACTACACTTAGGTAATTACACTTAGGTAATTACACTTAGGTAATTACACAAGAAACATATAACCGTCCTATAAAGGACAGAAGATCGAGACAGGAGTATGACAGCAACAAGATGACATTTATTACTATAAAAGAAAGGGCAACCCCCCTGTAAGGGAACTATCAGGAAAAAACTCCAAGCCATTTTGACTCTATACCACTGGAAAGGGGTCAGGATAAAAATTTGAGATGGGACGGATGAGGGAAAGGAATGGTGCCCAACCACTTGGACGGTCGGGAATTGAACGCCGACCTGCGTGAAGCGAGTCCGTCACTCTACCGTCCACCCCAAGCGGCTTCACCCGAGAAAAGATAGACTGGGAGTACAAAGAACTGAATGGGGGGAGCCACAGAACCATCAAGAGCTAAAATATTAGACGTGGCAACAAGAAACCTGACCTGATATTAACTCATACCAAGTCAGACATAGAAATAAATCAATTTGCATGCCCACCTGGGAATGAGTGATGACGGTGGAGGTAAGGATAACTTACTCAAGAAAAGGGCCGAGAAGACAAGAGGCTGAGATAACGAAGGATAACTTACAAGATGAGAACATTCCTAATAGGAATACCATTGGCATCAGCACTCAAGCAAATGGGCTATTAAAGACATGATAGACTCATGAAATATGAAATGTGGGGTTGATTGTCCATAGAGTATTAAAAGAGATTTTTACGTTGATTCGATAATGATATCCTCATAATGCACCCAGAGTCTGCCAGTGCAGACTACTTATCACATGACTAACCATCCTGTATGATGGGGATTTTTTAGCATCACGTAGCTAGCTTTTTGACACACACTGTACTCCCCTTCATATAGTCTAGGGGTAGCTGCACTAATGCAGATGTACCTAAATGTGTTAATAAAAACAATACAAAAAAGATTCAATGTCCCAAATGCAGATGTACATTACGACAGAGGGATTGTGTACCACTGTCAAAGTGTCAAATCCGGTAGAATTTCCTTCGTCAGATTGTCAGCTGCTGAGGAGGGTATAAAAAGCTGGCACAGCTGTCTGAGTGACTGTGTGACCGCCGACTCCCTCAAGTCTGTTGGGAAAAGTGGCTTATTTCCACTGGTGATTATTCAATCCGTCCTCTTAAAAATAACGTCACTTTTGGATCGTATGCGCGCTATGGCCAAATTTGGACGTAATTTGAAATGAAATCGACTCACAAAAGTGACGTACTGTTCCCTTTTCTGTTTGAGTCGTCCGGCTTACTCGGCCAGCTTAGAAGAGGCAACTTTCCATTAACGTTTTTCATAATGTTTTGAAACTTTATGAGAATTTCCTGCCCACCTAACCTATCAGAGGACCCTTAACTTACTGTTGTTGAAAAAAAAAAATCCCAAATTTATTTTCATTTTTTTCAATTTCAAATTACGTCCATATTCGGCCATACGGACAAAAGCGACGTTATTTTTAAGAGGACAGGTTGCAATTGAGGGAAAAGTTGCTGAGTTTTTCTAACATAAATTCCAGTAAACAGCCGTATTCACCTGTCTTGGGGCTATGGTGAATAGGAACCTTCTCAGAAAGTGAGCTAACCTGCGTAGGGAGAGGCATGAGGTGATGAGGTGGGTCATAAAGAGTGTGATGAGCATCAGTATCATCCATCCTCTCATCCATCCTCATCAGGTTAGCAGTCTTCTTATCAAGAACCCCATCGACGACCTTCAAACCCAAGAGGAGCTCCTAGGAGAGTGCTGTCTTCAGCTTTAATTATGTGAATATCAATATATCAAGATGTGGATATCATGTATACCAAGCAAAACAACTCTTGCTTGATTAATAAAGTATTGGCTATACGAGGTTATTTTTCATTTAAGAGAGTTCAGGATAAGTCCCAGATTGGTTCATTGCTCCTGAATTATTCAGACGTTCTCCAGCCGGGACTCAGGGGAGCCAATCAGGGAACCTTCGTCCAGAAACCAGATGTTAAGCGCAGTGGACAGGTTTCCCCTGACTTTACTGACTATGCAGAAGAGGAGAGTAACATAAACAGATGCACAAATACAATTACAGAGGCTTACAGCTACACAGACAGCCCCATATGGGCATTCCAATAGACAGACATCTGCTCATTACCAGAGACAAACACAGACACAGACCAGCTGCACATAGCCACAGGGACAAAGAAACAGACACAGAAACATCTGCAGATACACATATAGACAGCTGCAGACACAAACACATAGCGCAGACTCACACACCGACATACAGAAAGCTGCAGACAAGCAAGCACTCAGATATACACACAGACAGCTTCAGACATACACAAAGACAACTACAGACAGACAGACAGACAG
>NC_091243.1:9216395-9241161 GCF_040958095.1 Procambarus clarkii | reverse complement strand
ATCTATAAAAAGGATATATGGTTATATGTCTGTCTGTGAGTCTGTACAGGTTGGAGGCCAGACGCATTGGGTTAGCTTCACCAAATTTGCAGGGTAATGGTGAGTGGTGTGGGAATGTCATAGTCTCTCTCTGCCTCTTTGGTGCAAATCTCCACTCTCGTTAAATACCAGACTTTATCCTCACTAAAATTCATCCTGCATGTTATTTTTGAGATGAAAATTGTGTTCAGGCTCACAGCATGTCTACACTGGCTAGGGAGGGGGTTACCCGGTGGTGCCCGGGGTAGTGAAGAGGGTTACAGTGAAGAAGACAATGTGTAGTGAAGATGGTTATAGAATTCAGGAGATGAAGACTGTATTAAGAATGGTTACAGTGGTGGTTACAATGATGAAGATAGCGCGAAGGGAAGATGGTTACATTGCTGAAGGTAATGTGGGGGTGAAGATGGTGACGGTGGTGCAGACAGTGAATAGTGAAGAGGCTTACACTGATGATGGTGACGTGTAGTGTCGAAGGTTACAGTGATGACAGTCGAGTGTAGCGTAGATGCGGCCTCCGTCACCGAGCAACTGAAGCCCCCAAAAAAACACACTTTTGTAAACTTGGTATTTGGAGAGAAAGTTGGGAAGGCTGTGGTAACAAGCGAAGGTCTGCCAGATAAAACCCGACATATTGACAACAGATCAGCAAATGCATCAAAGTTTGTGATTACCAGTGTTTTCCTTTCAAGAGTTTCTCCTGTGTGTGTGCTGGGAGCGAGGCGGCGGTCGTCACGGTAAGGAGGAGGAGGAGGAGGACGAGGACCCAGAACTGGAAGAGGAAGAATCAGGAAAGGTCGACCCAACGGCCGTATGCAAGAGAGAGACGGTTCATCTCGCCCCTGCAGCTTCCTGGCTCACGGAAGATCAGACACAGCATCCCGGGCATCTTAACATATCTCGCCTCGAGGATCACCTCCCAGGCCACGCTGTTAATTACCCCTTATTAACATCCTGGCCAGTATATTATCTCGCACCTGGTTAATTATTTCCTCAATCTTGGTGAGGTTAAAGTTCCTCCATCCTCCCGCTGGGGTCAAGTTAAACGAATGTTTCGTTTAATTCCTGGCTTGTTTAATGCCAGTTTATGGCTGCATGTTCATAGCGCAGGGCTGATGTAGGTTGCAAACATTTTTTATGGCCTCTTTTCATAGGTTCTGAAGACTTTCCACATATTTTCCCTTATAATTATGTACTCGCCTTATTCCTCTCTGTTCTAGTGTGATGAAATGTAATTCCTCCAGCCTTTATGCTTTTTTCAGGTGAAGGTCCCATTTTAGAACCTTTTTCAGGTGAGCTGCATACTCGAGAGGTGGTCCCACGTAGGTTGTTAATATTACTCTATTTTGTCCAATTCCCTGAAGGCTATCCTGACTATGGCCAGTCTGACACATGCAGCTAACGAGATTCTGTTAAAGTATGCCTCTGGCATTAAATTTTTGCATGTGTATATGCGCGTGCATAGGAATGTGTGTGTGTGCGTACTCACCTAGTTGTGCCTGCGGGCTTTTTTTTGTGTGTGTATATGTGTGTGTGTGTGTGTGTACTCACCCAGTTGTGCTTGCGGGGGTTGAGCTCTGGCTCTTTGGTCCCGCCTCTCATCTGTCAATCAACTGGTGTACAGGTTCCTGAGCCTATTGGGCTCTATCATATCAACACTTGAAACTGTGTATGGAGTCAGCCTCCACCACATCACTGCCTAATGCATTCCATTTGTTAACTACTCTCTAACGCTCACCTAGTGAGTGAAGGTATGCGTGTGTGTGTGTGTGTGCGTGTGCGTGTGCGCGCGCGCGTGTGTGTGTGTGTGTGTGTGTGTGTGTGTGTGTGTGTGTGTGTGTGTGTGTGTGTGTGTGTGTGTGTGTGTGTGTGTGTGTGTCTTACCAAAAGCAGTAAGAAGGTATGCAAACAGGTTCCAGCACAATGGCTTTAATTCCGACAGAGCTCTGTCAATTAAAGCTGCAGCGGAATCAAGGGGAAAAAATGGAAAACAAACACAGAATATATATATATAGGGAGAGGGGAAGGTTTGTGAAAACGAGGGGAGGTGCACAGAGTCGATCATCCACGGAGTCCCTGAGACTTAGGAGCTTGCCCCTAGGATGAATGAGACAAGCTTCCACCCCTAACTTTCCCTGTTGCCCCGTCAGTAGCTGGGAGGAATAGGGGCCCCTCCGGTATAAAAAAAAATGGAAGGGGTGATAGATTTTTTCCTTACGTACTTCAGACAGGTTTAAGAGGTGGAATTCCACGAGTTCTGGAGACGAGGAAGTTGACCACTGGATCACAAGAGAGGGGTTGAAATGGTGTTCAATCCTTCAATCCCCTCTCACACCTTGCAAGGAGGGGAGGTGTTTCATCCTCACACCTCCTTAATGTTGTTTCTCACCTCACAATTCCCCGAGTGCGTTAGCCGTCAACCGAACACCTCGGCCCCTTTCTTGAAGACCAAGTCCTTCCTCATTCCAGTTTAACCGTCTAATTCATATTCCCAGTTTCCACCAAAATCATAAAGAGTATTTTATTCGTAAATTCTTTTCCGCGAGATCCAAGAGTCGTGTGTGAAAATCGCGAGTCGCGAATCTTGCGCGATTTCTTGCGTGAGTTAATGTGTAAGTCTGAGCCGAGGCGGCGACTCTGTACACCTGGCTCTCTCTCTCGCTGCCTTCGCTTGATTATGGTAATCACCTGTGTGTGCAAGACTTAATACCTTGTACGGTGTTAACACCTGAGTCCTCTGGTGGGTGGTGAGGGAGGGGGGGGGGAAGGTGTGTGTGTGTGTGTGTGTGTGTGTGTGTGTGTGTGTGTGTGTGTGTGTGTGTGTGTGTGTGTGTGTGTGTGTGTGTGTGTGTGTGTAATTACCTAAGTGTAGTTACAGGATGAGAGCTACGCTCGTGGTGTGCCGTCTTCCTAACACTCTTTGTCATATAACGCTTTCTGTGTGTGTGTGTGTGTGTGTGTGTATGTGTGTGTGTGTGTGTGTGTGTGTGTGTGTGTGTGTATCTCTGTCTATCTGTCTTTATAAAAGTGATTCTGGAATCCTTTACTTGATATCGTCAGTGATACCAAGCACCAAACCATCCAGGATTGCCACCACATGATAACCTTTATCAGTTTCATTAAACTATTACTGCAAGCGGGCTACAAACCAACAATATAAACATATAACGAAATCATCGCCGGAAACCTTCGCTAACCTGCAAGAGGCGGACACACTCGCTATAGCGAAGGTCTCTGAACCAACAAGCGCGAGAGGGCACCCAAATTTTATACAATATCCTTTACTGCATAATACATTTTTTGTAAATAATTTTTGCTATAATATAATTACTCAAACACAGATCACATTCAATTTGCCATTCAGTGGAAATATAATTTTTATGGATTGAAGTTGGAAGGAATAAAGTGTTGAACACCATGAATAGTTAATTATGTTCAAACATTGTATATAAACGTATAATGTGAACATATCTTCGCATTGAGCATTATTATGCTGAGCAAATACGACACACACACACACACATGGTGCACTAAACGACAGTGCTTGCCTATATTGTCGCTTCCTGGAAATGGCGTCTGGGGGGAGCTAGGTGTAGGAGACTACACCTAGCTACTGAGACTACACCTAGCTACTGAGGCTACACCTAGCTACTGAGGCTACACCTAGCTACTGAGGCTACACCTAGCTACTGAGACTACACCTAGCTACTGAGGCTACACCTAGCTACTGAGACTACACCTAGCTACTGAGACTACACCTAGCTACTGAGGCTACACCTAGCTACTGAGGCTACACCTAGCTACTGAGGCTACACCTAGCTACTGAGGCTACACCTAGCTACTGAGGCTACACCTAGCTACTGAGGCTACACCTAGCTACTGAGGCTACACCTAGCTACTGAGGCTACACCTAGCTACTGAGACTACACCTAGCTACTGAGACTACACCTAGCTACTGAGACTACACCTAGCTACTGAGACTACACCTAGCTACTGAGGCTACACCTAGCTACTGAGGCTACACCTAGCTACTGAGGCTACACCTAGCTACTGAGACTACACCTAGCTACTGAGGCTACACCTAGCTACTGAGGCTACACCTAGCTACTGAGGCTACACCTAGCTACTGAGGCTACACCTAGCTACTGAGGCTACACCTAGCTACTGAGACTACACCTAGCTACTGAGGCTACACCTAGCTACTGAGGCTACACCTAGCTACTGAGGCTACACCTAGCTACTGAGGCTACACCTAGCTACTGAGACTACACCTAGCTACTGAGGCTACACCTAGCTACTGAGGCTACACCTAGCTACTGAGACTACACCTAGCTACTGAGGCTACACCTAGCTACTGAGACTACACCTAGCTACTGAGGCTACACCTAGCTACTGAGGTTACACCTAGCTACTGAGACTACACCTAGCTACTGAGACTACACCTAGCTACTGAGGCTACACCTAGCTACTGAGACTACACCTAGCTACTGAGGCTACACCTAGCTACTGAGGCTACACCTAGCTACTGAGGCTACACCTAGCTACTGAGGCTACACCTAGCTACTGAGACTACACCTAGCTACTGAGGCTACACCTAGCTACTGAGGCTACACCTAGCTACTGAGGCTACACCTAGCTACTGAGGCTACACCTAGCTACTGAGACTACACCTAGCTACTGAGGCTACACCTAGCTACTGAGACTACACCTAGCTACTGAGGCTACACCTAGCTACTGAGGCTACACCTAGCTACTGAGGCTACACCTAGCTACTAAGGCTACACCTAGCTACTGAGGCTACACCTAGCTACTGAGACTACTGAGTTTGTGATGTGTGGACTGTAGCACATCCCTTACTCTGGTGCTGCGGGTGTGTGAAACTCTACCACAGTTCTAGGGCTGATGCACAGTTGCACGAGGCTGGCCACACTTTTTTTTGTTATTACTGCTGCTGGTTTCATTTGATTTCATCTGTTTATACATAATAATGTATAATTTTGGAGGCTGTCAACCGGACGTTGATTGAACATATGTTTAGACGTGGTAGGAATCGTTGCGCTGCTTCTACTATTTTGAAACTTCAGTACACCTACGAAATCTTTCAAAAATAAATCATATTCCATAGCTGACACATCTGCAGTGGCAGATGTGTCAGGTTTGTTCATTGAAACGAGGTTTGCCCAGGCTCTCAGCTTTCACATATGTAATTGTACACCAAACATGTACTTGTAAAGCAAACATGTACTTGTACACCAGACGACTCCAAATATTTTGGATAGAAATCCTCACAAGTTAAAAAATAATTTGCCTGTAGTTCTACTCTTCTCAAAATAATTCAGAATGACACACAGAAATCACAATTGCGTGATGCATCAAATGAAGAAATCCACAAGGGCCGTGACAAGGATTCGAACCTGCGTCCGAGAGCATCCCAGACGCTGCCTTATCCCAGCTCAGTCGATTAAGGCAGCGTCTGGGATGCTCTCCGACGCAGGTTCGAATCCTCGTCACGGTCCTTGTGGATTTGTTTAATTCAGGATGACGTTTATAGATGACAATATCTGAGCAGCTTGTCCAGCTAGTTAGGAAAATATCATGGTAAAATTAAACGTGTGTTTCCTGGTAATAGTAACGTGTGTGAGCGACTTAGGAAATGTTTGACCAATGTTCACGTCAGAAAGTGTTCCAGGAAAGTTCCTTGTTCAGTTAAGTAGTTCATGAGAAGTGAACACACACTCAGAGCAGCAGTGTTCGTCTCAGTAAACATGGTCTGGTAGCCACTGTACTAATTAAAAAATCCTGAATTCTGAGTAAATGTGCTCATTTTATTACGTTTGGTCGTAAACGTTGAGGGGGGAGTTGTGTAAATACCAGTTGTAAATGTTGGTTTTATGTAAACACGAGTTCTAAGCTAACAGCTCCATACATAAATATTTTAGTGTATGAGGAAAACTGGACTTGCTTTCTTCTATTTCTCTCTCTCTCTCTCTCTCTCTCTCTCTCTCTCTCTCTCTCTCTCTCTCTCTCTCTCTCTCTCTCTCTCTCTCTCTCTCTCTCTCTCTCTCTCTCTATCTTTAAAACTTTAAAATTAAAACTAGTATTTGGATGTTTCGAATTCATGTGTTTTCAAAACAATGGCAGGTTATTTGGTCAGGGGATTAAAATATTAAAAAATCATTACATACACCACACAACTCTCCAGCCCCTAACCCCCCCTTTCCTCTCTCTCTCTCTCTCTCTCTCTCTCTCTCTCTCTCTCTCTCTCTCTCTCTCTCTCTCTCTCTCTCTCTCTCTCTCTCTCTCTCTCTCTCTCTCTCTCACACACACACACACACACATCTTAACCTCCCATCACAGGACTCAGGTGTTAATACCGTTCTTCGTATTAAGTCTTACACACAGGTAAATACCACACCCAATCGGGGGCAGTGACATATAGTGGCGTGTACATAGGGTCTGTTCTTGTTTACATCCTAGACAAAGCTAGATATAAATTATTTGAGGTTAGAAATCGCTTAAAAGTCTGCAAATCCAAATAATGAAAACGACCTTATGAAAAATAGGAAGAACAGAAATCCTGATGAAATAGCAATATTAGAAACAAAACTGGAATGATCACTAATGCAATATATATATCTGAGAATACTTGGTCACTCGCAGGTATAAGAAACAGATAGGCAGGAGTAACAGTCTCAAAGAAGGTAGAGTTCTCAAGAGGCAATATTGAGAAGCCAATCAACCATGAGAGATGCATAAAGGGGGGAAAAAAGTTACTGATCAAAATAGTCAAAAGATCAAAAGAGGAGAAAATCAACTACATGAACTATATAATTGGAAAATTCAGTATAAGGAGAAAGTGGTGGTAGCTGTGATCTACAACTACCAGGAGAACCACAGAAGACTGAGCCAAGAACACTAACATGAACAGAGACTGTTCAAATATAACCCATCGGTCGCCGGAGACAGACAACAGACTGTGAGGACAGATATAAATAACAATCTTGATGTTCTTGCAACGAGTGAGCTTCCCAGGCAACACATATATAACTAGAAATAGATAGTGAAGACAAACAATGGTCCTCAGCACAGAGCAAGACAATTTGAACCTTATATAGACGTAGCAGTTATGTAACTGGTGTGGCAATTCAAGGCTCCCCTATGGTCGGTTCTGACTGATGACCGGAAGTTGCTTCAAACTGAGTTTCAGCTAATTTCTAGAATATAGTCATTGCCCTTCCTCGGCCTGGTAGCCTGGTGGATAGCGCGCAGGACTCGTAATTCTGTGGCGCGGGTTCGATTCCCGCACGAGGCAGAAACAAATGGGCAAAGTTTCTTTCACCCTGAATGCCCCTGTTACCTAGCAGTAAATAGGTACCTGGGAGTTAAGTCAGCTGTCACGGGCTGCTTCCTGGGGGTGGAGGCTTGGTCTAGGACCGGGCCGCGGGGACACTAAAGCCCCGAAATCATCTCAAGATAACCTCGTGCTGTCAATACTCAACTGATTCCAAAATATCCAGCCAGATGAGATAGTTATGAGTTCCTGTCTCATTCGTCTCATTCGGTCTGAGGTGATGAATTTAGATCCTTGAATGGTTTGATGGTAAATATTCACATTCCCGGAAGTGGGCAAACTTGCCCCATGTACGTAAGAAAAGTTTGGGCATAAAAGCTCCCTGTGTTGGGGTGATTGGCACACTCGCTCGCTGCCGGGAAGATCACAAGGAAACGCATTATCACGAAAATAGGAATGAAGCATACTGGAAGTAAAACCATAGAACAGATGGAAGGTAGCACTAAAGAAATTGCTGAGGATTAACGACTGAGGACGTAAGACTGAAGACTGAGGACGTAAGACTGAAGACTGAGGACGTAAGACTGAAGACTGAGGACGTAAGACTGAAGACTGAGGACGTAAGACTGAAGACTGAGGACTAGATTTCAAAGAACTGGGTTACAGGAGGATAGAGAGGCCAGCGACTTCCACACTTCCTGGATGCTGCAAGACGAATGGGATATCATAAGTCATGCATTTGCTTCCTTCGAACAAGATCCCGTTCTTAATATTATCTCTATGACATACATTAAGGTACAGAAAGTAATCACACTAACGTGACTGCATCAATGAGGAGATCCGTAGAAGCCGTGATGAGGATTCGAACCTATGCGTGGGAACACCCGCCGCTTAGGTTCGAACCCTGATCACAGCTCTTACGGATTTTCTCATACATTAAGGTATAAACTAAGTTACATCAAAACATATAATAAAGCCTCGTAGTACAGTTAACTTCTTTCTCGATTCACAATCGGGGAAGCCAGGTTCGATTCCCGGGCGGGACAGAAATAGTTGGGTACGTTTCTTTCCGCCTAATACATCTGTTCACCTAGTAGTAAATAGGTACCCGGGAGTTAGGCAACTGTTGTGTGTTGCACCCTGGCGAGGGTCAGTAGTTAGACCTGGGGGGGGGACCTCGATATAAGCCTATAACGAGGCTCATATGGACATTATACATACATACGTATATATATATATATATATATATATATATATATATATATATATATATATATATATATATATATATATATATATATATATATATATATATATATATTTGAGGGCCTCGTAGCCTGGTGGATAGCGCGCAGGATTCGTAATTCTGTGGCGCGGGTTCGATTCCCGCACGAGGCAGAAACAAATGGGCAAAGTTTCTTTCACACTGAATGCCCCTGTTACCTAGCAGTAAATAGGTACTTGGGAGTTAGTCAGCTGTCACGGGCTGCTTCCTGGGGGTGGAGGCCTGGTCGAGGACCGGGCCGCGGGGACACTAAAGCCCCGAAATCATCTCAAGATAACCTCAAGATATATATATATATATATATATATATATATATATATATATATATATATATATATATATATATATATAACTGAAAACTCACACCCCAGAAGTGACTCGAACCCATACTCCCACAACTGGTATGTACAAGGACGCCTTAATCCGCTTGACCATCACGACCGGACATAAGGAAGTGATAGCCGAGGCTATATGAACCACTTCCCCGCCGGCACTCGGATGGTAATCTTGGGCATAGCATTTTATCAAATCACCTCATTCTTTGGGGCACACGTGAGGAACACAAATGCAAAATTTGCATTTGTGTTCCTCACGTGTGCCCCAAAGAATGAGGTGATTTGATAAAATGCTATGCCCAAGATTACCATCCGAGTGCCGGCGGGGAAGTGGTTCATATAGCCTCGGCTATCACTTCCTTATGTCCGGTCGTGATGGTCAAGCGGATTAAGGCGTCCTTGTACATACCAGTTGTGGGAGTATGGGTTCGAGTCACTTCTGGGGTGTGAGTTTTCAGTTGTATATAGTCCTGGGGACCATTCAGGCTTGTTTGCATATATATATATATATATATATATATATATATATATATATATATATATATATATATATATATATATATATATATATGCTTCCTGTCCCCGACAAACCGAAAACCAAGGTACGGTAAAATATATTCCAAGGATGATACTGAGGTACAACAGTAATTCTGATACAGCAGTCCAGTCAGGTGTAAAGATTGTGGTAACCTCACCAAATTTGGAGTCCGCCTCCCGCGTTAAGCACGAAATGAGGTTACCAGCGACCAAATTGCTTTTCCTGCCAATATCAGGGCACTCCGCTCATCTCTATCTTCACGCTCCAAATGCTAGAGGTTACACTGCTTTACATAAAACCAGGCAGGTATATACACCCACCTATACACATTTTCCATACACACACACACATACACACAGGGGGAACGGAATGGTGATATGAAAACTAGATTTGAGATAAGGTTAAGACCCAGCCCACGCGCGGCTTCCCAGACGCATCGGGAGGTTGCCATGTATCTTTAAGATAACAGTAAAGATACTAGGGGATGAAACTAAATGTATTATAAAAGCCATTCACTGAGAATATCAAACAAGGGTGAGGGCGTGAAGGACTCTCAACAGAAGAGTTATTGTCTTAACAATAACGCTTTTGGGAAGTTCTTGAACTGAAAAATACAGGACAAAGCTAACGAGAAGAAACAGAGGACAGTGATGCATACCAATAACGAGCAAGACATCAGCGGTGGCCTGAAAAAGAGCTACAGAACATTAACTCAGACAAATATATAGTTATGAGGATAAGAAGTGTGAGAAGACCCCGGCTATACAGTCCATAATAAAGGGAACACAAATATAACTATAAGACAAAATGAGAAAGACTTTGAAGTAGACGTTGGCCATATATACCTCCCGAGGAACTCATCTGTAGCTAGGAAATGTATATGTTTATCTCTCAGAATGTTCGGTAATACGTTTATTGCTTGTGATGTGTGTCTATGTATGTACTAACACGATGTACTGAACGGGGTGAGAATAGCTTGAGCTACCTCATCCCTTTGTGTGTATTTTACCTCAATAAACTTATTTCAATATCAATTTCATCTGTAGATTAACGTCGGGAGCACACATGTCAATCGTCCGTATAGCCTCTAGGACCTAGGACAAAGGATCTTACTGAACGCTTTATACAACCAATGACATGATAACATCATACAAAATTCGTAAGGTACCTATACACCTGTTGACTGACGGTTGAGAGGCGGGCCGAAAGAGCAAAGCTCAACCCCCGCAACACATCTAGGTGAATACACACACACACACACACACACACACACACACACACACACACACACACACACACACACACACACACACACACACACATGAGGGCAATACCACGCCTAGCGAGCACCTGCACGCTCCGTCTGACTCACCGCCCACAGCCTCCAGCGGCCGGATACCTTAGCACCGGACACTAACTCTCCGGTAAACTATCACCAACCATATTTGGCACATGTAAACCTGAGGCAACGCTCGGCACTAGTATCCATGTCTCATATCACCTGTGTGGGCTTTACCCGACGAGCTTCAGCTCTTGGGACCCCGGAATTTAGGTTAAAAAGGCTGGATTTTTTTTACGGAGTAGGAAATCGAGGCTTTGATGGTTTCACCCGTGTCCCCCTGGCCCAGCCCGTGTCCCCTAGCCTTGCCCATGTCCCCCTGGCCCTGCCCGTGTCCCCCTGGCCCTGCCCGTGTCCCCTGGTCCTGCCCGTGTCCCCCTGGCCCTGCCCGTGTCCCCCTGGCCCTGCCCGTGTCCCCTGGTCCTGCCCGTGTCCCCTGGCCGTGCCCGTGTCCACTGGCCGTGCCTGTGTCTCCTGGCCCTGCCCGTGTCCCCCTGGCCCTGCCCGTGTCCCCTGGTCCTGCCCGTGTCCCCCTGGCCCTGCCCGTGTCCCCTGGCCCTGCCCGTGTCCCCCTAGCCGTGCCCGTGTCTCCCTGGTCCTGCCCGTGTCCCCCTAGCCGTGTCCGTGTCCCCCTGGCCGTGTCCGTGTCCCTCTAGCCGTGTCCGTGTCCCCCTAGCCGTGCCCGTGTCCCCTGGCCGTGCCCGTGTCCCCCTGGCCCTGCCCGTGTCCCCCTGGCCCTGCCCGTGTCCCCCTGGCCCTGCCCGTGTCCCCCTGGCCCTGCCCGTGTCCCCCTGGCCCTGCCCGTGTCCCCCTGGCCCTGCCCGTGTCCCCCTGGCCCTGCCCGTGTCCCCCTGGCCGTGCCCGTGTCCCCCTAGCCGTGCCCGTGTCTCCCTGGTCCTGCCCGTGTCCCCCTAGCCGTGTCCGTGTCCCCCTGGCCGTGTCCGTGTCCCCCTAGCCGTGTCCGTGTCCCCCTAGCCGTGCCCGTGTCCCCTGGCCGTGCCCGTGTCCCCCTGGCCCTGCCCGTGTCCCCCTGGCCGTGTCCGTGTCCCCCTGGCCGTGCCCGTGTCCCCCTGGCCGTGTCCGTGTCCCCCTAGCCGTGCCCGTGTCTCCCTGGTCCTGCCCGTGTCCCCCTAGCCGTGTCCGTGTCCCCCTAGCCGTGCCCGTGTCCCCCTAGCCGTGTCCGTGTCCCCCTGGCCCTGTCCGTGTCCCCTGGCCGTGCCCGTGTCCCCCTAGCCGTGTCCGTGTCCCCCTAGCCGTGTCCGTGTCCCCCTGGCCCTGTCCGTGTCCCCTAGCCGTGTCCGTGTCCCCCTAGCCGTGCCCGTGTCCCTGCTAAATATAAATAGGCTTGGTCTCTCCACACGTTTATTTCGGGCTATTCATGCCCGTGCCACCTCTCGGGGGGGCTTAATCTTTATCAACCACACGTTCAAGGCTTCTAAGAATGTTATGAGTTCTTATCAAGAGGTATCGTTAGCTTCTGCTTGTTCCTCTGCTTGTACGGTTATCACACTGTACCATCACCCCCCCCCCCCACCCATCCCCCAAGTTCTCTCGCCTATTACGTCGCATTTCCAACGGAATCGGTCAATCCTCGTATAACGCGACGTATGGGGAACTAAAATACTTTCATAATGACGTTTTCTGTGTATTTTCGTCGATAGGTTCGATGGGTTGCTTGGGTTCGTGCGTTTTAGGTTAGGCAAAACGGTTGGATTTTTCTTCCAGCTCTCGTAACTGGTTCAGATCTTGCTTCAGGTCGTTTAGATCCTCCTTCAGGTCGTTAAGATCCTCCTTCAAGACGTTCAGATCCTCCTTCAAGTCGTTCAGATCTTGCTTCAGGTCGTTCAGATCCTCCTTCAAATCGTTCAGATCCTCCTTCAAGTCGTTCAGATCCTCCTTCAGGTCGTTCAGATCCTCCTTCAAGACGTTCAGATCCTCCTTCAGGTCGTTCAGATCCTCCTTTAGGTCGTTCAGATCCTCCTTCAAGTCGTTCAGATCCTCCTTCAAGTCGTTCAGATCCTCCTTCAAATCGTTCAGATCCTCCTTCAAATCGTTCAGATCCTCCTTCAAATCGTTCAGATCCTCCTTGAAGACGTTCAGATCCTCCTACAAGACGTTCAGATCCTCCTTTAGGTCGTTCAGATCCTCCTTCAAGTCGTTCAGATCCTCCTTCAGGTCGTTCAGATCCTCCTTCAAATCGTTCAGATCCTCCTTCAAATCGTTCAGATCCTCCTTCAGGTCGTTCAGATCCTCCTACAACATTCCTCAATCATCCTCCACTCTAATTATCTCATTATTTCCGCCACTCAGGCAGCATAAAGATGAAGAAATCAATTAGGTGAGGGAGGCTGTTACCACACGGGACTCCTGAACCACCGCCGCCATAACTTACACAAG
This sequence comes from Procambarus clarkii, assembly GCF_040958095.1. Lineage (NCBI taxonomy): Eukaryota > Metazoa > Arthropoda > Malacostraca > Decapoda > Cambaridae > Procambarus > Procambarus clarkii. Next base: position 9,227,937 of record NC_091243.1, on the reverse strand, counting down.
TTAAACACCAAAAAAAACAGGAAATTAAGTTAAAAGGAATTCATTCAAGAACCTGAGCGCCTCCGCTAAGTAACCTCATGAAGATACTTTCAAAAGTTAAGACAAATTTTCAACATTTTCAAGATAAGACAACTTGGAGGAAAGAGCGTATAGAGCCTATACGACTCTTTTTAGCTCTCATATATCACCATTTTTTTCTGTACACTTTAACTCTATAAGTAGCAAATGGATTAAAAATATTTTTGGTTATATTATATATTATAATCTGAAGATTAATATTGAATATATGGAATAAGTTTTTTTATTTGTCTTAAATATTTTTGTCTTTTAAAAGAACGCCTTATTTTTCCCCGCCCCGTAATCTGTTTGTGTTACTTGTTCATTTCATGAGAATTAGTGCAATTAGAGTTGCTTATTTCATGGGAATTAGTGCTATTAGAGTTCCTTATTTCATGGTAATTAGTGCTATTGAGTTGCTTATTTCATGGGAATTAGTGCAATTAGAGTTGCTCATTTCATGGGAATTAGTGCAATTAGAGTTGCTCATTTCATGGGAATTAGTGCTATTAGAGTTCCTTATTTCATGGTAATTAGTGCTATTGAGTTGCTTATTTCATGGGAATTAATGCTATTAGCGTTGCTTATTTCATGGGAATTAGTGCTATTAGAGTTGCTTATTTCATGAGAATTAGTGCAATTAGAGCTCAATAATCTTTAAGAAATCGAAATTTGGTTCCTATCTACTAGTGGTAGAGTCTTGTTATTTCATGTTAAATAGAAGATGTTCTCTTACATTCTTTTTTCAACACTTTTGAAAGAAGCGCTTCGACACACTTTGTGAAATACTTCTTATATTTTTTTTTTGGTTCCTCACTCTTTGTAAAATATCTTATTTTCAACCTTTCGAAAATACCTTCCCCTGTCCTTTTGTAAAACACCTCCCCTCACACTTTGTAAAACACCTCTCCTCACACTTTGTAAAATAGCTGTCCTCACTCTTGGTAAAATAAGCCTCATTTCGCTTTGTAAAAATACCTCAACTCACACTTTGTAAAACACCTCCAATCTTTATAAGACAATTTCCCTTCTTCTAAAACACGTCCCCACTTTGTAAAACACCTCCCCTCTTTGTAAAACACATTCACTCTTTGTAAAACACTTCCCCTCCTTGTAAAACACCTCCCCTCTTTGTAAAACACCTCCCCTCCTTGTAAAACACTTCCTCACTATGTAAAACACCTCCTCACTTTGTAAAACACCTCCTCTCTCTGTAAAACACCTCCCCTCTTTGTAAAACACCTCCTCACTTTGTAAAACACCTCCCCTCTTTGTAAAACACCTCCCCTCCTTGTAAAACACTTCCTCACTTTGTAAAACACCTCCTCACTTTGTAAAACACCTCCTCTCTCTGTAAAACACCTCCCCACTTTGTAAAACACCTCCCCTCTTTGTAAAACACCTCCTCACTTTGTAAAAAACCTCCCCTCCTTGTAAAACACTTCCTCACTTTGTAAAACACCTCCTCACTTTGTAAAACACCTCCTCTCTCTGTAAAACACCTCCCCACTTTGTAAAACACCTCCCCTCTTTGTAAAACACCTCCTCACTTTGTAAAACACCTCCCCTCCTTGTAAAACACTTCCTCACTTTGTAAAACACCTCCCCACTTTGTAAAACACCAATCCTCCCTCCAATGTGTGAGTGCCGTTACTCAGACACCAATATTCCCGTATAGATTCAACAACTATTGATATAAAAATGCGTAGTAAATCCTGAGCCATTTAATTTTCGAAATCCCAAACGATAACCTTTACAGTATTTCCACAGTGAAATCACAAGGATGTGTCAATGAGCTCAACATGGCTCAGACGGTAATACGTGCTACTCGGATGTCGAGGGTTGAGAGTTCGATACCATTGTACGGATTTTTTTTTTGTACCTGTTGATCTAAATATTTCATCTTAACTCGTGTTAACTGAGCTCATTCAGTTAACTGGGATATATAGACAAGAGTAACCGGTGCTGAAATATGTGGCGGGTGTTATTTGTTAATATACAGAGTTAATTGGCTAGTTCAAAAATGTAAAAGCTTTATTTTTATGAGAATGTCAACACTGCCAGTGTGTTTTAATTGAATTGAAAGGACGTATGAATGTTGAGTGTGTATGTATGTGTGTACTCACCTATTTGTGTTTGCGGGTATTGAGCTGTGGATCTTTGGTCCCGCCTCTCAACTGTCAGTTAACTGGTGTACAGATTCCTGAGCCTAAGGAATGTGTGTGTGTGTGTATGTGTGTACTTACCTAATTTACCTAATTGTACTTACTTAATTGTGCTTGCGGGGGTTGAGCTCTGGCTCTTTGGTTCCGCCTCTCAACGGTCAATCAACTAATGTACAGGTTCCTGGGCCTACTGGGCTCTATCATATCTACACTTGAAGCTGTGTATGGAGTCAGCGTGTGTGAAGCTGTGTGTGTGTGTGTGTGTGTGTGTGTGTGTGTGTGTGTGTGTGTGTGTGTGTGTATGTGTGTGTGTGTGTGTGTGTGTGTGTGTGTGTGTGTGTGTGTGTGTGTGTGTGTGTGTGTGTGTGTGTGTGTGTGTGTGTGTGTATGTGTACCTCGGGACACTGGAAGTGTAGGTGTACATCAGTGTATTGGATCATTCCTTCAAATGTATAATATGGGTGTATTTACACACCTAACAGCTCCCATATACTAGACCATCGCTACAAAATCTATTTCAAATCATCAACAGACAAGACGATCACATTTGCATACCTCCTCCAGCATCCCTCTGGAGACGAAGATGAGCATCAGGAGATCCAGGAGAGTGTTTAAGGTGATGCTGGCGGGTTGAACCCTCCATTGGGTGTCAGATCCCCCGCATCAGCCGTCTGTCTCCACACTCTATTACAAACCTTATTAGCATTTACACTTTAATCGCTCCCTGTCGCTCGGATCTACCAGCTTCACCTCCCTCCTGGCGCGTGTTATTACAGCTGCTGCTGCTGCTGCTGCTGGGAGCTGCAGGCTGTTACTGCTGTTGCTACTGTTCCCTGCTGCAGCTGCTGATGGTGATGATCCTGCTACTGCTGCTGCTGTTGCTGCTGCTGCTGTTGCTGCTGCTGCTGCTGCTGCTGTTGCTGCTGCTGCTGCTGCTGCTGCTGTTGCTGTTGCTGCTGCTGCTGCTGTTGCTGTTGCTGCTGCTGCTGCTGTTGCTGTTGCTATTGTGTCCTGCTCGTACTTCTGCTGCTGCTGCTGTTGCTGCTGCTGCTGCTGCTGCAGCTGCTGGTACTGCCGCTGATGGTGATGATTCTGTTGCTGCTACTGCTGCTGCTGCTGCTGTTGCTGTTGCTATTGTGTCCTGCTCGTACTTCTGCTGCTGCTGCTGCTGCTGTTGCTGCTGCTGCTGCTGCTCCTGCTGCTGCTGCTCCTGCTGCTGTTGCTGCCGCTGCTGCAGCTGCTGCTGCTGCTCTTGCTGCCGCTGCTGTTGCTACTGCTGCTGCTGCTGCTACTGCTGCTTCTCTTGCTGCTGCTGTTGCTATTGTGTCCTGCTCGCACTTCTGATGCTGCTGTTGCTGCCGCTGCTGCAGCTGCTGCTGCTGCTGCTCCTGCTGCTGTTGCTGCTGCTGCTGCAGCTGCTACTGCTACTGCTGCTTTTACTTGTTTTTATCGCTAGAAAGGAAGTTGCACGTGGGCCGTAAGTACGACTAATAGATGGGGGGGGGGTGGTGGAAGGGTAGGGGGTGGAATAGAGAGGCGAGGATGCCCCTCTAATGGGATAGGTAGTCGTTGTTTTCCCTCAAACACACAACCTAACCACAGCGGTGGTCGATGGTTAAGAGGCGGGACCAGAGAGCCGAAAGGTAACCCCCCACCCCCCCCACACAAGCACAACTAGGTGAGTACAACGTTATTTTTATTTCGTTTCTTGAAAGCAGCGTTTGAAAGAACGTAGTAACGTTTGAAAGAACGTAGTAACGTTTGAAAGAACGTAGTAACGTTTGAAAGAACGTAGTAACGTTTGAAAGAACGTAGTAACGTTTGAAAGAACGTAGTAACGTTTGAAAGAACGTAGTAACGTTTGAAAGAACGTAGTAACGTTTGAAAGAACGTAGTAACGTTTGAAAACATCGTAGTAACGATGTTTGGGAACATGGTTGTTGAATTATGGACCAAATTACTCGGTAACGTAACAAACGTGGAATCGATGGACTGTTTCAAGCGTAGGTTAGACATTGAATTTGAATGTATATAAATAGATGCTACCTTGTATTTGCCGGTAGGCCTTCAGCTGTTTTCTTTGATTCTTTTTTCTTGTGGTGTTTGAAGAAATGCTTCCCAAACACCTGGACGGTCGGAGATAGAACGCCGACCCAGTGAGAAGGGAAGCCGGAGCTGCACCCACCAGTACAAGTGGATGGATATGTGAAGCCGACCGATAAGACAATTACACTCTTCTATTAAAGTTATCTTAATTAGCAGACGCTTCTCCGAGGAGTAGGAAGGTACGCTAATGGTGGAAGGACCGTTGATCATTGCTTGGGGTCGTGATAACCTCTACTTGCTCTCTCTCTCTCTCTCTCTCTCTCTCTCTCTCTCTCTCTCTCTCTCTCTCTCTCTCTCTCTCTCTCTCTCTCTCTCTCTCTCTCTCTCTCTCTCTCTCTCTCTCTTTCTCTCTCTCTCTCCGTGTACATATTTTTTCTTGCATGGACTGTACAGCTAAAACCCAATCAGCGTAATTGCCTCATTTCGACCGTAATTTAACCAGGAAGCCAATTTTTGCATTTCAGACACAGTTCTCGGTTATACTTCTTTTTGTATACGACAAAGAGCTGGGCCTCCTGAACGGTTACCGCCTGTTTACGGGATAGTTCCCAGGATCCGTAATGCCTAATTATAGCCATTTTTGGATTGTAAAACAGAATTACATATATTCTATTCTGTAACAACGAGAAAAATGATTGTGGAGCACTAGGTTTACCAGGTACCTGAGACCAGGAGGCCTACCAGGTACATGGGATGAGGAGAAGTACCAGTCTCCTGTAGGGAGAAGAGTCAGAGGTCCAGGACCGTCTGTGCTAACATCAAGGCCTTCATAAGGGCCTCCTGATGCGCAGGAGAACAAAAGGACTCTCATATTGTCCGACACCCAAGCACAGCTTCGCGCCGCTCCCCTCAACAATATGCCCTGAGAGGTAGACTTCGGGCACGGGTGAGGCAGGGCATGTGAGGAGGGAGGGAGATTGTACTACTACGACAACTACCACTACTGCGACGACTACCACTACTGCGACGACTACCACTACTGCGACGCCTACCACTACTGCGACGACTACCACTACTGCGACGACTACCACTACTGCGACGACTACCACTACTCCAACTACTACAATCACTACCATTGGTGGTTCTTTGTTAAATTAGGGTAAAGAAAGCAATTATCAAAATTAAATTTTAACTGGGCAAGTCAGCAGAGAGAGAAGGAACGGTCCCCTAGTTGGTGTTAGATGGGACGTGACGGATCGTCTTTATGTGGTGGACTCTCTCTCTCTCTCTCTCTCTCTCTCTCTCTCTCTCTCTCTCTCTCTCTCTCTCTCTCTCTCTCTCTCTCTCTCTCTCTCTCTCTCTCTCTCTCTCTCTCTGTCTCTCTCTGTCTCTCTCTCTCTCTCTCTCTCTCTCTCTCTCTGTCTCTCTCTCTCTCTCTCTCTGTCTCTCTCTCTCTCTCTCTCTCTCCCTCAGCCGTGCCTCTCCTCGCGACCACCGTCCCTGGAGGGCTGGTAATCGCGCTCCCCAGCACCGGGGTCCATTTAGGGGGCCCAGCTGGGAAATGGTTTAGTGGGGGAGGATGAAATTGGTCAAGCAGGAGGCGCCTGGGGGAGACTGAGGCCTCGTCACCCTGCTGATGTTTGCACGCTCCTCCTGCAGGAGCTTGCACGCCCGGAGCAAGGAGCAAGGATTAAGGAGCAAGGAGCAAGGAGCAAAGAGCAAGGAGCAAGGAGCAAGAGGTTCGTTAAAACTACTTTCTTTTCATTCTAATTACTCATTTTTATATGTTCTGTGAACATAATTTGTTGATGCTCAAAGAATTAAGGGTGTGACTTCTTATATGTTAAGAGGTTGGTTATTGCTGTGGCTCAGTTTAAAGCCTGGTTCTTGAGGCTTCTTCGTCTTAAGGCTGAATTATTGCTGTAGTAAGATTTAATATCAAGATATTATTTATATTTGGTTCGCGGTGAATTTAGAGCCATAGATGCGTCAGAGCTGTTATTATCCCGCTGGACCTGTTTTGTCTATCACCAATTTACTGTGAAAACTTTTAGTCCAGATGTGAGTTTGACGCGGAGCGAGTGATGGGTGATGGCGGTGCCCTAGGGTAGAGATACCTTAGGGTAGATGTGCCTTAGGGTAGAGGTGCCCTAGGGTAGAGGTGCCTTAGAGTAGAGGTGCCTTAGGGTAGAGGTGCCTTAGGCTAGAGGTGCTCCTAGGGTAGAGGTGCCTTAGGCTAGAGGTGCTCCTAGGGTAGAGGTGCCTTAGGCTAGAGGTGCTCCTAGGGTAGAGATGCCTTAAGGTAGAGGTACCCTAGGGTAGAGGTACCCTAGGGTAGAGGCCTCGGCCCCATACAACTCCTGGCTAAGTCTACTCCACATCACTGATGACTGCGACCTGCTGTGTCATGCCCTCTTTGCCCGACGTACCAGGAGGCATTACTGCCCCTTGACGGAGGTGTTAAGCGGCCATTCCACCAAAGTGCCTCTTGCCTATCTACACAAGAACATTAACTCTCCCCTCTCTCAATTTGGCAGTTACGAACAAGAACTTCCCAAGCCAATATCCCTAGACTGGGTGACTGATGCATTTTGCATTAACTGTGAGTCTGTCGGCCTCTCATCTACCGACTCTAGTTAGTCATATTTTACACAGTTTACCTGGGATCACTTACTCTGTTTACGTGTAAACTACTACCGGTGTTTGGAGACCGTGGGAGACCTCATTTACCACGCCTATGCTAAGATGGGACACCTGTAACATTGAGTTTACTGTGAGATGCCACCAAGAGATATTACAGCCACACTCCACCAACCTACATCATACACCCGCCTCTCTCAGTTAATTTGGTCACTCAGTTAATGTTTACTGTATTTCATACACATTTTATATTGAAAATAATACTCCATTTTGTAACGATGTCATCTTAATACTAATATCTCTGATCAGCAGATCTATATCAATTCATTTTGCCCCGGTTCAATAGTACAAAATATGAGGTATTTTTCTTTTGTTTTTAGTTAGGAAGTATAGAAGATGGAGAGGTATAGATGAAGGAAAAAGTTTTGAAAATGTGGAATATAGCGAGAAGGAAGGGGAATTATCAGGGGGAAAGCGTCAAGCCATTACGACTATATAGCACACTGGGAAGGGATCAGGATTAGGATTTGGGATGGGACGAGAAGGAAGGAATGGTGCCCAACCACTTGGACGGTCGGGGATTGATTACAGGTAGTGAGTGATTACCTGGGAGTGAGTTATGATAGCAAGGGGGGACTTAAAGCCCAGCCGCAAAGTGGGCTTTGTGTACCAGAAGATTGGCCTTGCTGACACCAGGTGTTTGTCTTGGGTAGGTAAGCTGAGGTTGTTGGCCTTAGTCAGCCAGCTGAGAGTCTGTAAGGTTTGTGTCGTGTATTTCTACATGTATGGATGTCTTAGAGATGAGTGCTGAGTAGTCAATACTTATACACTCGCTGTAGTTGGTGTATATGCTTCCATGTGTATTTTTAGGCAGGGTGGTGCTGGCCTGTGTTTCATCTTGGTGTTGTGGGGGATGCCAGGCACATCCTGTTCCCCTTCCAATAGCTGCCTTAACCCCTCCCCCCCATCCCAGTGATACGCATCGTCGGTATGGAATCTGCCCCGCTGCCACCACCACCACCACCACAGCCACCACCACCACCACCACCACCACAGCCACCACCACCACCACCACAGCCACCACCACCATCACCACCACCACCACCATCACCACCACCACCATCACCACCATCACCACCACCACCATCACCACCACCATCACCACCACCACCACCACCACCACCACCATCACCACCACCATCACCACCACCACAGCCACCACCACCATCACCACCACCACCACCACCACCACCACCACCACCACCACCACCACCATCACCACCACCACCACCATCACCACCACCACAGCCACCACCACCATCACCACCACCACCACCACCACCACCACCACCACCACCACCACCACAGCCACCACCACCACCACCACCACCACCACCACCACCACCACCGACCATAAAGTGGACGACACCCTGGAGGTAAACTATTAATTTCACTTCATGCAAATTGGTTCATCAGCGTAGTGGAGAAAGTGAGACTGACTGACTCAACGCCGGCTTTGAGGGCCTCAGGGAGGGCTTTGAGTGCCTCAGGGAGGGCTTTGAGGGCTTCAGGGAGGGTTTTGAGTCCTTCAGGGAGGGCTTTGAGAGCCTCAGGGAGGGCTGTGAGTGCTTCAGGGAGGGCTTTGAGTGCTTCAGGGAGGGCTTTGAGGGCCTCAGGGAGGGCTTTTAGTGCTTCAGGGAGGGCTTTGAGTGCCTCAGGAAGGGCTTTGAGAGCCTCAGGGAGGGCTTTGAGTGCCTCAGGAAGGGCCTTGAGGGCCTCAGGAAGGGCCTTGAGTGCCTCAGGGAGGGCTTTGAGTGCCTCAGATGAGCCTCGAGTGCTTCGTGGCGCTTCGAGTGACTCAGGGATGACTTTGAGTGACCCCATGAAGGCCTTTGAGTGGCTGAGGATCGTCCTACCCTCCCTCTTTCCTCCTCCCTCCCCCCTCTTTCCCTCCAATCCTCCCCCCTCCCCCCTCCCCCCTCCCCCCCCCCCCTCCCCAGCACACCACAGCCAGGGCTGCCAATATGAGACCGCTGTTGAGAGATCGGTATTCCGTGTCGCAGCATCAGAAGGCGTTGATGAGCTCCGCCGGAATACTAAACTCTTCGCCTCAAACAAGGACAATAACAAAAATCAAGACAAAGTAAACAAACAAAAAATGCTTCACCGAAAGCAAACACTGTTTACGGAATCGTGAAAAAACTAAATGTTCAAGCATCAGTCATGAGCAGCTGTGGTGAGCAGGGGTATATATAGCTTGACTGAGCATGTGTGTACAGCTGCTGCTGAGCTGTTGCACAGCTGCACAGAGCAGGTGTTGCCTGGTAGTGTGCACAGAGCAAAACACAGTACAAGGTGATAAATCATGTTCGTAAAATTAATCATATCTCCCAAATCTGTGAGTAACAGATGGTGATATCTTGATGTTGAAGGAGACACGGACGTCTATAGCTATCAAGCCATAGACGTCATCCCACATCAGTCATCAACACCAGCATGTCACACCAGGGTCATCAACACCAGCATGTCACACCAGGGTCATCAGCACCAGCACCATAGCCAGGGTTCATGCAACCCTCCATCAACCACAGCTGATGGTGAGTGCATGCACTAACTAAACCCCTCATTCGCCCACCGTCCTCCTCCTGAACACCTCATTCCTCCCCCCCCCCCCCTCCACCTTCCTCTATAAACATCCAGTTTCCGCCTCCTAACCTTCACACCTTCACCCTTTCCTTCAAAAAATACTTTGGTCACAGAAGCCACACACATATATATATATATATATATATATATATATATATATATATATATATATATATATATATATATATATATATATATATATATATATATATATATGTCGTACCTAGTAGCCAGAACGCACTTCTCAGCCTACTATGCAAGGCTCGATTTGCCTAATAAGCCAAGTTTTCCTGAATTAATATATTTTCTCTAATTTTTTTCTTATGAAATGATAAAGCTACCCATTTCATTATGTATGAGGTCAATTTTTTTTATTGGAGTTAAAATTAATGTAGATATATGACCGAACCTAACCAACCCTACCTAACCTAACCTAACCTATCTTTATAGGTTAGGTTAGTTAGGTAGCCGAAAAAGTTAGGTTAGGTTAGGTTAGGTAGGTTAGGTAGATGAAAAACAATTAATTCATGAAAACTTGGCTTATTAGGCAAATCGGGCCTTGCTTAGTAGGCTGAGAAGTGCGTTCTGGCTACTAGGTACGACATATATATATATATATATATATATATATATATATATATATATATATATATATATATATATATATATATATATATATATATATATATATATATATATATATATTGCCAGATAAGATATTCGTCTTTTTTAAATATTGGCGACTTGTCACCACCCCCTGACGACTTTTTCCTTTTCCTCACAAAGGCTTTTAGCTGCCGCTTTGAGCTCGGGGGACAGTATGGTGCTACTGTAGTGACCTCGAGTCTTTCTTCCTTCTGCAGTAAGTTCTTGCGGAATATCTGTAGAATACTGTAGATTTCTTCGCACTCCTCCGACGTCGGGCAGGAACCGAGCATGCAGCGAGCATTCCCACTCTGAATCGCTACACTGAGGCGCTGGATGAGAAAACTTGCCGCTCTAGGATTTCTTGTAGTGTCAATGAGCTTGGAACCAAGATCCTTAAGAAACCTTCTTGCGCTTCCCCCCCGTGGACCATGGGTCTCAGACCCTATTGGAACGAAGTTGTATCGGTGATCTATTTCCCTGTACTTGGTTGACTTGTCTCTTTCTCTGTGTGTCGCTGCGGCTCCTGCTTGGCCGACAGAGAGGTCAATGTATGTGGTTGCCAGGGTGGATACACAAGTGTAGTCCCACGCCAACTGTCTGCCACCCTTCCAAGGGCGTAGTGTGATTCCATCTGGTCGGCCAGCAAAGATAGCAAAGTCAGGGTTCAATAGATTGCGGGGCTCTCTCTGCTGGACACTGGGCAGAGGCAAGGCTTCTTTTAATGTCATTGACTTCGTCGTGTCCAGAATGCCATCCGCCAGATTTTCTACAATGCAGGCCATGCAGTCCATATTCGTCAGCATCTGCCTCGCCGCAAATACACCTATGAACAGTGTGGATAGGGGCAGCAAGACGGAGAGCGAGTGCAATACGGCGCTCCTGCGGATCAAGACGTGTGCCTGTCGCAGACATAGGGACTACCAAAAGGAAGTCCCCTGCATGGGGAGCCTGCACAGCTGTGAGGCGTGCACGATCACTGGGGGTTGTTGCTGCCTCCAGCAAAGCTGTGGCTTCTTTGTCTACAATGGGGCTGTCCCAACTGGATTGTTTCTTGGCTTTCGGTATGGTTGGTCTGGGTAGTTGGTCTTTTAGTGTGTGTGTATGTATATTTATATATATATATATATATATATATATATATATATATATATATATATATATATATATGTCGTACCTAGTAGCCAGAACGCACTTCTCAGCCTACTATGCAAGGCCCGATTTGCCAAATATGCCAAGTTTTCTTGAATTAATGTTTTTTTCGACTACCTAACCTACCTAACCTAACCTAACCTAACTTTTTCGGCTACCTAACCTAACCTAACCTATAAAGATAGGTTAGG